>NC_091193.1:1549393-1849393 GCF_040958095.1 Procambarus clarkii | reverse complement strand
GAAAAATAGCAAAATATTGCCTAATTCGATGATATTTTGTTTATATCACATAAAGGAAAAAGGGATGATAAACGTCAAAATATTGCTGAATTCGATGATTTTTAGTACGAAACAGAATGCAAGAAAACTTGCTTAAAATGCAATATTATGCGAAAATCTGATATATGAAGGCCAAATAACATATCGTGATACTACATGAAATAGTATCGAAATATTGGTAAAAATGAATATATATACGTAATATCAAAGTACATGAAAAACGTGAAAAAAGTCATTATTATACTAAATTTGAGGATTTTAACTTCGAATCATAGAGCGACGTTTTGTATTTTTTAGACCCTAGAAAAGACGTATAAAGATGTTGCTTCCAATACAAATGATAAAAATCAATGTATTTTCATTAAAATTAACTAAAATGTTCCTGATTTTCGGTTTATATTACCGATGGAAGATGTACACGTAAAACCGCTCTAATCCGGCTGAAACGTCGATATATGCAATAAAAACAGAACTTCTCCCCTTTTCAATATCTTACTCAGTATTTTAACGAGAAACAAATAGATGATTGTAAATGAAGTATTTAGGGTTATTTTCTGATCAATTATGTGTTTGCATAATTTTTATCGTATATTTTTTGAATTAATAACAATAAACTGAAAATTCACAAAAACGTGGAAAAACGGCAAAATATTGCCTAATTCGATGATATTTTGTTTAAATCACATTAAGGGAAAGAGGATGATAAAGGTCAAAATATTGCTAAATTCGATGATTTTTAGTACAAAACAAAATGCAAGAAAACTTGCTTAAAGATGCAAAATTTGCGAAATTCTGAGATTTCAAGGCCAAATCACATATCGTGAGAAAACATGAAGTAGTATCAAAATATTGGTAAAAACGAATATATATACGTAAAATCACACTACATGAATAACGTAAAAAAAGTCAATATATTACCATATTTGAGGATTTTAACTTCAAATCAAAGAGCGAGGTTTCGTATTATTTAGATCCAAGAAAAGACATATGACAATGTTGTTTCAAATACAAATGATAAAAATCAATGTGTTTTCATTAGAATTAACTAAAATGTTATTGATTTTCCGTTTATATTACTGATGGAAGATGTACACGTAAAACCGTTCTAATCCGACTGAAACGTCTATATATGCAATAAAAACAGAACTTCTCCCCTTTTAATCCTGATAATCCCCTTTTAATCTCCCTGAGTAATATCTTACTCAGTATTTTAACGAGAAACAAATAGATGATTGAAAATGATGTATTTAAGGTTATTTTCTGATCAATTATGCGTTTGCATAATTTTTATCGTATATATAATGAATTAATAACAATAAACTAAAAATTCACAAAAACGTAGAAAAACGGTAAAATATTGCCTAATTCGATGATATTTTGTTTAAATCTCATAAAGTAAAAGGGGATGATAAAGGTCAAAATATTGCTAAATTCGATGATTTTTACTACAAAACAAAATGCAAGAAAACTTGCTTAAAAATGCAATATTATGCGATAATCTGAGATATGAAGGCCAAATCACATATTGTGATACTACATGAAATAGTATCGAAATTTTGGTAAAAATGAATATATTTACGTAATCTCAAACTACATGAAAAACGTGAAAAAAGTCATTATTATACCAAATTTGAGGATTTTAACTTCGAATCATAGAGCGACGTTTCGTATTTTTTAGACCCTAGAAAAGACGTATAAAGACGTTGCTTCCAATACATATGATAAAAATCAGTGTGTTTTCATTAAAATTAACTAAAATGTTCCTGGTTTTCGGTTTATATTACCGATGAAAGATGTACACGTAAAACCGTTCTAATCCGGCTAAAACGTCGATATATGCAATAAAAACAGAACTTCACCCCTTTCCAATATCTTACTCAGTATTTTAACGAGAAACAAATAGTTGATTGAAAATGAAGTATTTAAGGTTATTTTCTGACCAATTATGTGTTTGCATAATTTTTATTGTATATTTATTGAATTAATAACAATAAACTGAAAATTCACAAAAACGTGGAAAAACGGCAAAATATTGCCTAATTCGATGATATTTTGTTTATATCACATAAAGGAAAAGGGGATGATAAAGGTCAAAATATTGCTAAATTCGATGATTTTTAGTACAAAACAAAATGCAACAAAACTTGCTTAAAAATGCAAAATTTTCGAAATTCTGAGATATGAAGGCCAAATCACATATCGTGAGAAAACATGAAGCAGTATCGAAATATTGGTAAAAACGAATATATATACGTAAAAGCACACTACATGAATAACGTGAAAAAGTCACTATATTACCATATTTGAGGATTTTAACTTCAAATAATAGAGCGAGGTTTCGAATTATTTAGATCCAAGAAAAGACATATGACAATGTTGTTTCAAATACAAATGATAAAAATCAAAATGTTTTCATTAGAATTAACTGAAATGTTCCTGATTTTCCGGTTATAATACCGATGGAAGATGTACACGAGAAACCGCTCTAATCCGGCTGAAACGTCGATATATGCAATAAAAACAGAACTTCTCCCCTTTTCAATATCTTACTCAGTATTTTAACGAGAAACAAATAGATGATTGAAAATGAAGTATTTAGGGTTATTTTCTGATCAATTATGTGTTTGCATAATTTTTATCGTATATTTTTTGAATTAATAACAATAAACTGAAAATTCACAAAAACGTGGAAAAACGGCAAAATATTGCCTAATTCGATGATATTTTGTTTAAATCACATAAAGGAAAAGAGGATGATAAGGGTCAAAATATTGCTAAATTCGGTGATTTTTAGTACAAAACAAAATGCAAGAAAACTTGCTTAAAGATGCAAAATTTGCGAAATTCTGAGATTTGAAGGCCAAATCACATATCGTGAGAAAACATGACGTAGTATCGAAATATTGGTAAAAATGAATATATATATATGTAAAATCACACTACATGAATAACGTGAAAAAAGTCACTTTATTACCATATTTGAGGATTTTAACTTCAAATCATAGAGAGAGGTATCGTATTATTTAGATCCAAGAAAAGACATATGACAATGTTGTTTCAAATACAAATGATAAAAATTAAAGTGTTTTCATTAGAGTTAACTAAAAAGTTCCTGATTTTCCGTTTATATTACCGATGGAAGATGTACACGTACAACCACTCTAATCCGGCTGAAACGTCGATATATGCAATAAAAACAGAACTTCTCCCCATTCCAATATCTTACTCAGTATTTTAACGAGAAACAAATAGTTGATTGAAAATGAAGTGTTTAAGGTTAATTTCAAATCAATTATGTGTTTTCATCATTTTTATCGTATATATAATGAATTAATAGCAATAAACTGAAAATTCACAAAAACGTGGATAAACAGCAAAATATTGCCTAATTCGATGATATTTTGTTTATATCACATAAAGGAAAAAGGGTTCATAAACGTCAAAATATTGCTGAATTCAGTGATTTTTAGTACGAAAAAAATGCAAGAAAACTTGCTTAAAATGCAATATTATGCGAAAATATGAGATTTGAAGGCCAAATCACATATCGTGATACTACACGAAACAGTATCGAAATATTGGTAAAAATGAATATATTTACGTAATATCAAACTACATGAAAAACGTGAAAAAAGTCATTATTATACCAAATTTGAAGATTTTAACTTCGAATCATACAGCGACCTTTCGTATTTTTTAGACCCTAGAAAAGACGTATAAAGATGTTGCTTCCAATACAAATGATAAAAATCAATGTGTTTTCATTAAAATTAACTAAAATGTTCCTGATTTTCGGTTTATATTACCGATGGAAGATGTACACTTAAAACCGTTCTAATCCAGCTGAAACGTCGATATATGCAAAAAAACAGAACTTCTCCCCTTTTCAATATCTTACTCAGTATTTTAACGAGAAACAAATAGTTGATTGAAAATGAAGTGTTTAAGGTTAATTTCTAATCAATTATGTGTTTGCATCATTTTTATCGTATATTTAATGAATTAATAGCAATAAACTGAAAATTCCCAAAAACGTGGAAAAACAGCAAAATATTGCCTAATTCGATGATATATTGTTTATATCACATAAAGGAAAAGGGGATGATAAACGTCAAAATATTGCTGAATTCGATGATTTTTAGTACGAAACAAAATGCAAGAAAACTTGCTTAAAATGCAATATTATGCGAAAATCTGAGATATGAAGGCCAAATCACATATCGTGATACTACATGAAATAGTATCGAAATATTGGTAAAAATGAATATATTTACGTAATATCAAACTACATGAAAAACGTGAAAAAAGTCATTATTATACCAAATTTGAGGATTTTAACTTCGAATCATAGAGCGACGTTTCGTATTTTTTAGACCCTAGAAAAGATGTATAAAGATGTTGCTTTCAATACAAATGATAAAAATCAATGTATTTTCATTTAAATTAACTAAAATGTTCCTGATTTTCGGTTTATATTACCGATGGAAGATGTACACGTAAAACCGTTCTAATCCGGCTGAAACGTCGATATTTGCAATAAAAACAGAACTTCTCCCCTTTTCAATATCTTACTCAGTATTTTAACGAGAAACAAATAGATGATTGAAAAAGAAGTATTTAACTTTATTTTCTGATCAATTATGTGTTTGCATACTTTTTATCGTATATTTATTGAATTAATAACAATAAACTGAAAATTCACAAAAACGTGGAAAAACGACAAAATATTGCCTAATTCGATGATATTTTGTTTAAATCACATAAAGGAAAAGAGGATGATAAAGGTCAAAATATTGCAAAAATTCGATGAATTTTAGTACAAAACAATATGCAAGAAAACTTGCTTAAAAATGCAAAATTTGCGAAATTCTGAGATTTGAAGGCCAAATCACATATCATGAGAAAACATGAAGTAGTATCGAAATATTGGTAAAAATGAATATATATATGTAAAATCACACTACATGAATAACGTAAAAAAATCACTATATTACCATATTTGAGGATTTTAACTTCAAATCATAGAGCGAGGTTTCGTATTATTTAGATCCAAGAAAAGACATATGACAATGTTTGTTTCAAATACAAATGATAAAAATAAAGGTGTTTTCATTAGAATTAACTGAAATGTTCCTGATTTTCCAGTTATATTACCGATGGAAGATGTTCACGTAAAACCGCTCTTATCCGGCTGAAACGTCGATATATGCAATAAAAACAGAACTTCTCCCCTTTCCAATATCTTACTCAGTATTTTAACGAGAAACAAATAGTTGATTGAAAATGAAGTATTTAAGGTTATTTTCTGATCAATTATGTGTTTGCATAATTTTTATTGTATATTTATTGAATTAATAACAATAAACTGAAAATTCACAAAAACGTGGAAAAACGGCAAAATATTGCCTAATTCGATGATATTTTGTTTATATCACATAAAGGAAAAGGGGATGATAAAGGTCAAAATATTGCTAAATTCGATGATTTTTAGTACAAAACAAAATGCAACAAAACTTGCTTAAAAATGCAAAATTTTCGAAATTCTGAGATATGAAGGCCAAATCACATATCGTGAGAAAACATGAAGCAGTATCGAAATATTGGTAAAAACGAATATATATATGTAAAATCACACTACATGAATAACGTGAAAAAAGTCACTTTATTACCAAATTTGAGGATTTTAACTTCGAATCATAGAGCGACGTTTCGTATTTTTTAGACCCTAGAAAAGACGTATAAAGATGTTGCTTCCAATACAAATAATAAAAATCAATGTGTTTTCATTAGAATTAACTAAAATGTTAATGATTTTCCGTTTATATTACTGATGGAAGATGTACACGTAAAACCACTCTAATCCGGCTGAAACGTCGATATATGCAATAAAAACAGAACTTCTCCCCATTCCAATATCTTACTCAGTATTTTAAGCAAGTTTTCCAAGTACACGTAAAACCACTCTAATCCGGCTGAAACGTCGATATATGCAATAAAAACAGAACTTCTCCCCATTCCAATATCTTACTCAGTATTTTAACGAGAAACAAATAGTTGATTGAAAATGAAGTGTTTAAGGTTAATTTCTAATCAATTATGTGTTTGCATCATTTATATCGTATATATAATGAATTAATAGCAATAAACTGAAAATTCACAAAAACGTGGATAAACAGCAAAATATTGCCTTATTCGATGATATTTTGTTTATATCACATCAAGGAACAAGGGTTGATAAACGTCAAAATATTGCTGAATTCAATGATTTTTAGTACGAAAAAAAATGCAAGAAAACTTGCTTAAAATGCAATATTATGCAAAATTATGAGATTTGAAGGCAAACCACATATCGTGATACTATATGAAACAGTATCGAAATATTGGTAAAAATGAATATATTTACGTAATATCAAACTACATGAAAAACGTGAAAAAAGTCATTATTATACCAAATTTGAGGATTTTAACTTCGAATCATAGAGCGACGTTTCGTATTTTTTAGACCCTAGAAAAGATGTATAAAAATGTTGCTTTCAATACAAATGATAAAAATCAATGTATTTTCATTTAAATTAACTAAAATGTTCCTGATTTTCGGTTTATATTACCGATGGAAGATGTACACGTAAAACCGTTCTAATCCGGCTGAAACGTCGATATTTGCAATAAAAACAGAACTTCTCCCCATTCCAATATCTTACTCAGTATTTTAAGCAAGTTTTCCAAGTACACGTAAAACCACTCTAATCCGGCTGAAACGTCGATATATGCAATAAAAACAGAACTTCTCCCCATTCCAATATCTTACTCAGTATTTTAACGAGAAACAAATAGTTGATTGAAAATGAAGTGTTTAAGGTTAATTTCTAATCAATTATGTGTTTGCATCATTTTTATCGTATATATAATGAATTAATAGCAATAAACTGAAAATTCACAAAAACGTGGATAAACAGCAAAATATTGCCTTATTCGATGATATTTTGTTTATATCACATGAAGGAAAAAGGGTTCATAAACGTCAAAATATTGCTGAATTCAATGATTTTTAGTACGAAAAAAATGCAACAAAACTTGCTTAAAATGCAATATTATGCGAAATTATGAGATTTGAAGGCCAAATCACATATCGTGATACTACATGAAACAGTATCGAAATATTGGTAAAAATGAATATATTTACGTAATATCAAACTACATGAAAAACGTGAAAAAGTCATTATTATACCAAATTTGCGGATTTTAACTTCGACTCATAGAGCGAAGTTTCGTATTTTTTAGACCCTAGAAAAGACGTATAAAGATGTTCCTTCCAATACAAATGATAAAAATCAATGTGTTTTCATTAAAAGTAACTAAAATGTTCCTGATTTTCGGTTTATATTACCGGTGGAAGATGTACACGTAAAACCGTTTTAATCCGGCTGAAACGTCGATATATGCAATAAAAACAGAACTTCTCCCCTTTTCAATATCTTACTAAGTATTTTAACGAGAAACAAATAGATGATTGAAAATGAAGTATTTAGGTGAATTTCTAATCAATTATGTGTTTGCATCATTTTTATCGTATATATAATGAATTAATAGCAATAAACTGAAAATTCCCCAAAACGTGGAAAAATAGCAAAATATTGCCTAATTCGATGATATTTTGTTTATATCACATAAAGGAAAAAGGGATGATAAACGTCAAAATATTGCTGAATTCGATGATTTTTAGTACGAAACAGAATGCAAGAAAACTTGCTTAAAATGCAATATTATGCGAAAATCTGATATATGAAGGCCAAATAACATATCGTGATACTACATGAAATAGTATCGAAATATTGGTAAAAATGAATATATATACGTAATATCAAAGTACATGAAAAACGTGAAAAAAGTCATTATTATACTAAATTTGAGGATTTTAACTTCGAATCATAGAGCGACGTTTTGTATTTTTTAGACCCTAGAAAAGACGTATAAAGATGTTGCTTCCAATACAAATGATAAAAATCAATGTATTTTCATTAAAATTAACTAAAATGTTCCTGATTTTCGGTTTATATTACCGATGGAAGATGTACACGTAAAACCGCTCTAATCCGGCTGAAACGTCGATATATGCAATAAAAACAGAACTTCACCCCTTTCCAATATCTTACTCAGTATTTTAACGAGAAACAAATAGTTGATTGAAAATGAAGTATTTAAGGTTATTTTCTGACCAATTATGTGTTTGCATAATTTTTATTGTATATTTATTGAATTAATAACAATAAACTGAAAATTCACAAAAACGTGGAAAAACGGCAAAATATTGCCTAATTCGATGATATTTTGTTTATATCACATAAAGGAAAAGGGGATGATAAAGGTCAAAATATTGCTAAATTCGATGATTTTTAGTACAAAACAAAATGCAACAAAACTTGCTTAAAAATGCAAAATTTTCGAAATTCTGAGATATGAAGGCCAAATCACATATCGTGAGAAAACATGAAGCAGTATCGAAATATTGGTAAAAACGAATATATATACGTAAAAGCACACTACATGAATAACGTGAAAAAGTCACTATATTACCATATTTGAGGATTTTAACTTCAAATAATAGAGCGAGGTTTCGAATTATTTAGATCCAAGAAAAGACATATGACAATGTTGTTTCAAATACAAATGATAAAAATCAAAATGTTTTCATTAGAATTAACTGAAATGTTCCTGATTTTCCGGTTATAATACCGATGGAAGATGTACACGAGAAACCGCTCTAATCCGGCTGAAACGTCGATATATGCAATAAAAACAGAACTTCTCCCCTTTTCAATATCTTACTCAGTATTTTAACGAGAAACAAATAGATGATTGAAAATGAAGTATTTAGGGTTATTTTCTGATCAATTATGTGTTTGCATAATTTTTATCGTATATTTTTTGAATTAATAACAATAAACTGAAAATTCACAAAAACGTGGAAAAACGGCAAAATATTGCCTAATTCGATGATATTTTGTTTAAATCACATAAAGGAAAAGAGGATGATAAGGGTCAAAATATTGCTAAATTCGGTGATTTTTAGTACAAAACAAAATGCAAGAAAACTTGCTTAAAGATGCAAAATTTACGAAATTCTGAGATTTCAAGGCCAAATCACATATCGTGAGAAAACATGAAGTAGTATCAAAATATTGGTAAAAACGAATATATATACGTAAAATCACACTACATGAATAACGTGAAAAAAGTCAATATATTACCATATTTGAGGATTTTAACTTCAAATCATAGAGCGAGGTTTCGTATTATTTAGATCCAAGAAAAGACATATGACAATGTTGTTTCAAATACAAATGATAAAAATCAATGTGTTTTCATTAGAATTAACTAAAATGTTAATGATTTTTCGTATATAAAGCCGATGGAAGATGTACACGTAAAACCACTCTAATCCGGCTGAAACGTCGATATATGCAATAAAAACAGAACTTCTCCAATTCCAATATCTTACTCAGTATTTTAACGAGAAACAAATAGTTGAATGAAAATGAAGTGTTTAAGGTTAATTTCTGATCAATTATGTGTTTGCATCATTTTTATCGTATATTTAATGAATTAATAGCAATGAACTGAAAATTCAGAAAAACGTGGAAAAACTGCAAAATATTGCCTAATTCGATGATATTTTGTTTATATCACATAAAGGAAAAGGGGATGATAAACGTCAAAATATTGCTGAATTCGATGATTTTTAGTACGAAACAAAATGCAAGAAAACTTGCTTAAAAATGCAAAATTTGCGAAATTCTGAGATATGAAGGCCAAATCACATATCGTGAGAAAACATGAAGCAGTATCGAAATATTGGTAAAAACGAATATATATACGTAAATAACTACATGAATAACGTGAAAAAAGTCATTATTATACCAAATTTGAGGATTTTAACTTCGAATCATAGAGCGACGTTTCGTATTTTTTAGACCCTAAAAAAGACGTAAAAAGATGTTGCTTCCAATACAAATAATAAAAATCAATGTGTTTTCATTAAAATTAACTAAAATGATCCTGATTTTCGGTTTATATTACCGATGGAAGATGTACACGTAAAACCGTTTTAATCCGGCTGAAACGTCGATATATGCAATAAAAACAGAACTTCTCCCCTTTTCAATATCTTACTCAGTATTTTAAGGAGAAACAAATAGATCATTGAAAATGAAGTATTTAAGGTTATTTTCTGATCAATTATGTGTTTGCATAATTTTTATCGTATATTTATTGAATTAATAGCAATAAACTGAAAATTCATAAAAACGTGGAAAAACAGCAAAATATTGCCTAATTCGATGATATTTTGTTTATATCACATAAAGGAAAAGGAGATGATAAAGGTCAAAATATTGCTAAATTCGATGATTTTTAGTACAAAATAAAATGCAACAAAACTTGCTTAAAAATGCAAAATTTTCGAAATTCTGAGATATGAAGGCCAATTCACATATCGTGAGAAAACATGAAGCAGTATCGAAATATTGGTAAAAACGAATATATATACGTAAAAGCACACTACATGAATAACGTGAAAAAAGTCACTATATTACCATATTTGAGGATTTTAACTTCAAATAATAGAGCGAGGTTTCGAATTATTTAGATCCAAGAAAAGACATATGACAATGTTGTTTCAAATACAAATGATAAAAATCAATGTGTTTTCATTAGAATTAACTAAAATGTTCCTGATTTTCGGTTTATATTACCGATGGAAGATGTACACTAAAAACCGTTCTAATCCAGCTGAAACGTCGATATATGCAAAAAAAAGAACTTCTCCCCTTTTCAATATCTTACTCAGTATTTTCACGAGAAACAAATAGTTGATTGAAAATGAAGTGTTTAAGTTTAATTTCTAATCAATTATGTGTTTGCATCATTTTTATCGTATATTTAATGAATTAATAGCAATAAACTGAAAATTCCCAAAAACGTGGAAAAACAGCAAAATATTGCCTAATTCGATGATATATTGTTTATATCACATAAAGGAAAAGGGGATGATAAACGTCAAAATATTGCTGAATTCGATGATTTTTAGTACGAAACAAAATGCAAGAAAACTTGCTTAAAATGCAATATTATGCGAAAATCTGAGATATGAAGGCCAAATCACATATCGTGATACTACATGAAATAGTATCGAAATATTGGTAAAAATGAATATATTTACGTAATATCAAACTACAAGAAAAATGTGAAAAAAGTCATTATTATACCAAATTTGAGGATTTTAACTTCGAATCATAGAGCGACGTTTCGTATTTTTTAGACCCTAGAAAAGATGTATAAAGATGTTGCTTTCAATACAAATGATAAAAATCAATATATTTTCATTTAAATTAACTAAAATGTTCCTGATTTTCGGTTTATATTACCGATGGAAGATGTACACGTAAAACCGTTCTAATCCGGCTGAAACGTCGATATTTGCAATAAAAACAGAACTTCTCCCCTTTTCAATATCTTACTCAGTATTTTAACGAGAAACAAATAGATGATTGAAAAAGAAGTATTTAACTTTATTTTCTGATCAATTATGTGTTTGCATACTTTTTATCGTATATTTATTTAATTAATAACAATAAACTGAAAATTCACAAAAACGTGGAAAAACGGCAAAATATTGCCTAATTCGATGATATTTTGTTTAAATCACATAAAGGAAAAGAGGATGATAAAGGTCAAAATATTGCTAAATTCGATGATTTTTAGTACAAAACAATATGCAAGAAAACTTGCTTAAAAATGCAAAATTTGCGAAATTCTGAGATTTGAAGGCCAAATCACATATCGTGAGAAAACATGAAGTAGTATCGAAATATTGGTAAAAATGAATATATATATATGTAAAATCACACTACATGAATAACGTGAAAAAAGTCACTTTATTACCATATTTGAGGATTTAAACTTCAAATCATAGAGCGAGGTATCGTATTATTTAGATCCAAGAAAAGACATATGACAATGTTGTTTCAAATACAAATGATAAAAATCAAAGTGTTTTCATTAGAATTAACTTAAATGTTCCTGATTTTCTGGTTATATTACCGATGGAAGATGTATACGTAAAACCGCTCTAATATGGCTGAAACGTCGATATATGCAATAAAAACAGAACTTCTCCCCTTTCCAATATCTTACTCAGTATTTTAACGAGAAACAAATAGTTGATTGAAAATGAAGTGTTTAAGGTTAATTTCTAATCAATTATGTGTTTGCATCATTTTTATCGTATATTTAATGAATTAATAGCAATAAACAGAAAATTCACAAAAACGTGGAAAAACAGCAAAATATTGCCTAATTCGATGATATTTTGTTTATATCACATAAAGGAAAAGTGGATGATAAACGTCAAAATATTGCTGAATTCGATGATTTTTAGTACGAAACAAAATGCAAGAAAACTTGCTTAAAAATGCAAAATTTTCGAAATTCTGAGATATGAAGGCCAAATCACATATCGTGAGAAAACATGAAGCAGTATCGAAATATTGGTAAAAACGAATATATATACGTAAAAGCACACTACATGAATAACGTGAAAAAAGTCACTATATTACCATATTTGAGGATTTTAACTTCAAATAATAGAGCGAGGTTTCGAATTATTTAGATCCAAGAAAAGACATATGACAATGTTGTTTCAAATACAAATGATAAAAATCAATGTGTTTTCATTAGAATTAACTAAAATGTTAATGATTTTTCGTATATAAAGCCGATGGAAGATGTACACGTAAAACCACTCTAATCCGGCTGAAACGTCGATATATGCAATAAAAACAGAACTTCTCCAATTCCAATATCTTACTCAGTGTTTTAACGAGAAACAAATAGTTGAATGAAAATGAAGTGTTTAAGGTTAATTTCTGATCAATTATGTGTTTGCATCATTTTTATCGTATATTTAATGAATTAATAGCAATGAACTGAAAATTCAGAAAAACGTGGAAAAACTGCAAAATATTGCCTAATTCGATGATATTTTGTTTATATCACATAAAGGAAAAGGGGATGATAAACGTCAAAATATTGCTGAATTCGATGATTTTTAGTACGAAACAAAATGCAAGAAAACTTGCTTTAAAATGCAAAATTTTCAAAATTCTGAAATATGAAGGCCAAATCACATATCGTAAGAAAACATGAAGCAGTATCGAAATATTGGTAAAAACGAATATATATACGTAAAAGCACACTACATGAATAACGTGAAAAAAGTAATTATTATACCAAATTTGAGGATTTTAACTTCGAATCATAGAGCGACGTTTCGTATTTTTTAGACCCTAAAAAAGACATATAAAGATGTTGCTTCCAACACAAATAATAAAAATCAATGTGTTTTCATCAAAATTAACTAAAATGTTCCTGATTTTCGGTTTATATTACCGATGGAAGATGTACATGTAAAACCGTTCAAATCCGGCTGAAACGTCGATATATGCAATAAAAACAGAACTTCTACCCTTTTCAATATCTTACTCAGTATTTTAAGGAGAAACAAATAGATCATTGAAAATGAAGTATTTAAGGTTATTTTCTGATCAATTATGTGTTTGCATAATTTTTATCGTATATTTATTGAATTAATAGCAATAAACTGAAAGTTCACAAAAACGTGGAAAAACAGCAAAATATTGCCTAATTCGATGATATTTTGTTTTTATCACATAAAGGAAAAGGAGATGATAAAGGTCAAAATATTGCTAAATTCGATGATTTTTAGTACAAAACAAAATGCAACAAAACTTGCTTAAAAATGCAAAATTTTCGAAATTCTGAGATATGAAGGCCAAATCACATATCGTGAGAAAACATGAAGCAGTATCGAAATATAGGTAAAAACGAATATATATACGTAAAAGCACACTACATGAATAACGTGAAAAAAGTCATTATTATACCAAATTTGAGGATTTTAACTTCGAATCATAGAGCGAGGTTTCGTATTTTTTAGACCCTAGAAAAGACGTATAAAGATGTTGCTTCCAATACAAATAATAAAAATCAATGTGTTTTCATTAAAATTAACTAAAATGTTCCTGATTTTTGGTTTATATTACCGATGGAAAATGTACACGTAAAACCGTTCTAATCCGGCTGAAACGTCGATATATGCAATAAAAACAGAACTTCTCCCCTTTTTAATATCTTACTCAGTATTTTAACGAGAAACAAATAGTTGATTGAAAATGAAGTGTTTAAGGTTAATTTCTAATCAATTATGTGTTTGCATCATTTTTATCGTATATTTATTGAATTAATAGCAATAAACTGAAAATTCACAAAAACGTGGAAAAACAGCAAAATATTGCCTAATTCGATGATATTTTGTTTAAATCACATAAAGGAAAAGAGGTTGATAAAGGTCAAAATATTGCTAAATTCGATGATTTTTAGTACAAAACAAAATGCAAGAAAATTTGCTTAAAGATGCAAAATTTGCGAAATTCTGAGATTTGAAGGCCAAATCACATATCGTGAGAAAACCTGAAGTAGTATCAAAATATTGGTAAAAACGCATATATATACGTAAAATCACAATACATGAATAACGTGAAAAAAGTCAATATATTACCATATTTGAGGATTTTAACTTCAAATCATAGAGCGAGGTTTCGTATTATTTAGATCCAAGAAAAGACATATGACAATGTTGTTTCAAATACAAATGATAAAAATCAATGTGTTTTCATTAGAATTAACTAAAATGTTAATGATTTTTCGTATATAAAGCCGATGGAAGATGTACACGTAAAACCACTCTAATCCGGCTGAAACGTCGATATATGCAATAAAAACAGAACTTCTCCAATTCCAATATCTTACTCAGTATTTTAACGAGAAACAAATAGTTGATTGAAAATGAAGTGTTTAAGGTTAATTTCTGATCAATTATGTGTTTGCATCATTTTTATCGTATATTTAATGAATTAATAGCAATGAACTGAAAATTCAGAAAAACGTGGAAAAACTGCAAAATATTGCCTAATTCGATGATATTTTGTTTATATCACATAAAGGAAAAGGGGATGATAAACGTCAAAATATTGCTGAATTCGATGATTTTTAGTACGAAACAAAATGCAAGAAAACTTGCTTAAAAATGCAAAATTTGCGAAATTCTGAGATATGAAGGCCAAATCACATATCGTGAGAAAACATGAAGCAGTATCGAAATATTGGTAAAAACGAATATATATACGTAAATAACTACATGAATAACGTGAAAAAAGTCATTATTATACCAAATTTGAGGATTTTAACTTCGAATCATAGAGCGACGTTTCGTATTTTTTAGACCCTAAAAAAGACGTAAAAAGATGTTGCTTCCAATACAAATAATAAAAATCAATGTGTTTTCATTAAAATTAACTAAAATGATCCTGATTTTCGGTTTATATTACCGATGGAAGATGTACACGTAAAACCGTTTTAATCCGGCTGAAACGTCGATATATGCAATAAAAACAGAACTTCTCCCCTTTTCAATATCTTACTCAGTATTTTAAGGAGAAACAAATAGATCATTGAAAATGAAGTATTTAAGGTTATTTTCTGATCAATTATGTGTTTGCATAATTTTTATCGTATATTTATTGAATTAATAGCAATAAACTGAAAATTCATAAAAACGTGGAAAAACAGCAAAATATTGCCTAATTCGATGATATTTTGTTTATATCACATAAAGGAAAAGGAGATGATAAAGGTCAAAATATTGCTAAATTCGATGATTTTTAGTACAAAATAAAATGCAACAAAACTTGCTTAAAAATGCAAAATTTTCGAAATTCTGAGATATGAAGGCCAATTCACATATCGTGAGAAAACATGAAGCAGTATCGAAATATTGGTAAAAACGAATATATATACGTAAAAGCACACTACATGAATAACGTGAAAAAAGTCATTATTATACCAAATTTGAGGATTTTAACTTCGAATCATAGAGCGAGGTTTCGTATTTTTTAGACCCTAGAAAAGACGTATAAAGATGTTGCTTCCAATACAAATAATAAAAATCAATGTGTTTTCATTAAAATTAACTAAAATGTTCCTGATTTTTGGTTTATATTACCGATGGAAGATGTACACGTAAAACCGTTCTAATCCGGCTGAAACGTCGATATATGCAATAAAAACAGAACTTCTCCCCTTTTTAATATCTTACTCAGTATTTTAACGAGAAACAAATAGTTGATTGAAAATGAAGTGTTTAAGGTTAATTTCTAATCAATTATGTGTTTGCATCATTTTTATCGTATATTTATTGAATTAATAGCAATAAACTGAAAATTCACAAAAACGTGGAAAAACAGCAAAATATTGCCTAATTCGATGATATTTTGTTTAAATCACATAAAGGAAAAGAGGTTGATAAAGGTCAAAATATTGCTAAATTCGATGATTTTTAGTACAAAACAAAATGCAAGAAAATTTGCTTAAAGATGCAAAATTTGCGAAATTCTGAGATTTGAAGGCCAAATCACATATCGTGAGAAAACCTGAAGTAGTATCAAAATATTGGTAAAAACGCATATATATACGTAAAATCACAATACATGAATAACGTGAAAAAAGTCAATATATTACCATATTTGAGGATTTTAACTTCAAATCATAGAGCGAGGTTTCGTATTATTTAGATCCAAGAAAAGACATATGACAATGTTGTTTCAAATACAAATGATAAAAATCAATGTGTTTTCATTAGAATTAACTAAAATGTTAATGATTTTTCGTATATAAAGCCGATGGAAGATGTACACGTAAAACCACTCTAATCCGGCTGAAACGTCGATATATGCAATAAAAACAGAACTTCTCCAATTCCAATATCTTACTCAGTATTTTAACGAGAAACAAATAGTTGAATGAAAATGAAGTGTTTAAGGTTAATTTCTGATCAATTATGTGTTTGCATCATTTTTATCGTATATTTAATGAATTAATAGCAATGAACTGAAAATTCAGAAAAACGTGGAAAAACTGCAAAATATTGCCTAATTCGATGATATTTTGTTTATATCACATAAAGGAAAAGGGGATGATAAACGTCAAAATATTGCTGAATTCGATGATTTTTAGTACGAAACAAAATGCAAGAAAACTTGCTTAAAAATGCAAAATTTGCGAAATTCTGAGATATGAAGGCCAAATCACATATCGTGAGAAAACATGAAGCAGTATCGAAATATTGGTAAAAACGAATATATATATGTAAATAACTACATGAATAACGTGAAAAAAGTCATTATTATACCAAATTTGAGGATTTTAACTTCGAATCATAGAGCGACGTTTCGTATTTTTTAGACCCTAAAAAAGACGTAAAAAGATGTTGCTTCCAATACAAATAATAAAAATCAATGTGTTTTCATTAAAATTAACTAAAATGTTCCTGATTTTCGGTTTATATTACCGATGGAAGATGTACACGTAAAACCGTTCTAATCCGGCTGAAACGTCGATATATGCAATAAAAACAGAACTTCTCCCCTTTTCAATATCTTACTCAGTATTTTAAGGAGAAACAAATAGATCATTGAAAATGAAGTATTTAAGGTTATTTTCTGATCAATTATGTGTTTGCATAATTTTTATCGTATATTTATTGAATTAATAGCAATAAACTGAAAATTCATAAAAACGTGGAAAAACAGCAAAATATTGCCTAATTCGATGATATTTTGTTTATATCACATAAAGGAAAAGGAGATGATAAAGGTCAAAATATTGCTAAATTCGATGATTTTTAGTACAAAACAAAATGCAACAAAACTTGCTTAAAAATGCAAAATTTTCGAAATTCTGAGATATGAAGGCCAATTCACATATCGTGAGAAAACATGAAGCAGTATCGAAATATTGGTAAAAACGAATATATATACGTAAAAGCACACTACATGAATAACGTGAAAAAAGTCATTATTATACCAAATTTGAGGATTTTAACTTCGAATCATAGAGCGAGGTTTCATATTTTTTAGACCCTAGAAAAGACGTATAAAGATGTTACTTCCAATACAAATAATAAAAATCAATGTGTTTTCATTAAAATTAACTAAAATGTTCCTGATTTTTGGTTTATATTACCGATGGAAGATGTACACGTAAAACCGTTCTAATCCGGCTGAAACGTCGATATATGCAATAAAAACAGAACTTCTCCCCTTTTCAATATCTTACTCAGTATTTTAACGAGAAACAAATAGTTGATTGAAAATGAAGTGTTTAAGGTTAATTTCTAATCAATTATGTGTTTGCATAATTTTTATCGTATATATAAGGAATTAATAGCAATAAACTGAAATTTCACAAAAACGTGGATAAACAGCAAAATATTGCCTAATTCGATGATATTTTGTTTATATCACATAAAGGAAAAAGGGTTCATAAACGTCAAAACATTGCTGAATTCAGTGATTTTTAGTACGAAAAAAAATGCAAGAAAACTTGCTTAAAATGCAATATTATGCGAAATTATGAGATTTGAAGGCCAAATCACATATCGTGATACTACACGAAACAGTATCGAAATATTGGTAAAAATGAATATATTTACGTAATATCAAACTACATGAAAAACGTGAAAAAGTCATTATTATACCAAATTTGAGGATTTTAACTTCGAATCATACATCGACCTTTCGTATTTTTTAGACCCTAGAAAAGACGTATAAAGATGTTGCTTCCAATACAAATGATAAAAATCAATGTGTTTTCATTAAAATTAACTAAAATGTTCCTGATTTTCGGTTTATATTACCGATGGAAGATGTACACTTAAAACCGTTCTAATCCAGCTGAAACGTCGATATATGCAATAAAAACAAAACTTCTCCCCTTTTCAATATCTTACTCAGTATTTTAACGAGAAACAAATAGTTGATTGAAAATGAAGTATTTAAGGTTATTTTCTGATCAATTATGTGTTTGCATAATTTTTATTGTATATTTATTGAATTAATAACAATAAACTGAAAATTCACAAAAACGTGGAAAAACAGCAAAATATTGCCTAATTCGATGATATATTGTTTATATCACATAAAGGAAAAGGGGATGATAAACGTCAAAATATTGCTGAATTCGATGATTTTTAGTACGAAACAAAATGCAAGAAAACTTGCTTAAAATGCAATATTATGCGAAAATCTGAGATATGAAGGCTAAATCACATATCGTGATACTACATGAAATAGTATCGAAATATTGGTAAAAATGAATATATTTACGTAATCTCAAACTACATGAAAAACGTGAAAAAAGTCATTATTATACCAAATTTGAGGATTTTAACTTCGAATCATAGAGCGACGTTTCGTATTTTTTAGACCCTAGAAAAGACGTATAAAGATGTTGCTTCCAATACATATGATAAAAATCAGTGTGTTTTCATAAAATTAACTAAAATGTTCCTGGTTTTCGGTTTATATTACCGATGAAAGATGTACACGTAAAACCGTTCTAATCCGGCTAAAACGTCGATATATGCAATAAAAACAGAACTTCTCCCCTTTCCAATATCTTACTCAGTATTTTAACGAGAAACAAATAGTTGATTGAAAATGAAGTATTTAAGGTTATTTTCTGATCAATTATGTGTTTGCATAATTTTTATCGTATATATAATGAATTATTAACAATAAACTGAAAATTCACAAAAACGTAGAAAAACGGTAAAATATTGCCTAATTCGATGATATTTTGTATAAATCTCATGAAGTAAAAGGGGGATGATAAAGGTCAAAATATTGCTAAATTCGATGATTTTTACTACAAAACAAAATGCAAGAAAACTTGCTTAAAAATGCAAAATTTGCGAAATTCTGAGATTTGAAGGCCAAATCACATATCGTGAGAAAACATGAAGTAGTATCGAAATATTGGTAAAAATGAATATATATATGTAAAATCACACTACATGAATAACGTAAAAAAAATCACTATATTACCATATTTGAGGATTTTAACTTCAAATCATAGAGCGAGGTTTCGTATTATTTAGATCCAAGAAAAGACATATGACAATGTTTGTTTCAAATACAAATGATAAAAATCAAGGTGTTTTCATTACAATTAACTGAAATGTTCCTGATTTTCCAGTTATATTACCGATGGAAGATGTACACGTAAAACCGCTCTTATCCGGCTGAAACGTCGATATATGCAATAAAAACAGAACTTCTCCCCTTTCCAATATCTTACTCAGTATTTTAACGAGAAACAAATAGTTGATTGAAAATGAAGTATTTAAGGTTATTTTCTGATCAATTATGTGTTTACATAATTTTTATTGTATATATATTGAATTAATAACAATAAACTGAAAATTCACAAAAACGTGGAAAAACGGCAAAATATTGCCTAATTCGATGATATTTTGTTTATATCACATAAAGGAAAAGGGGATGATAAAGGTCAAAATATTGCTAAATTCGATGATTTTTAGTACAAAACAAAATGCAACAAAACTTGCTTAAAAATGCAAAATTTTCGAAATTCTGAGATATGAAGGCCAAATCACATATCGTGAGAAAACATGAAGCAGTATCGAAATATTGGTAAAAACGAATATATATACGTAAAAGCACACTACATGAATAACGTGAAAAAAGTCACTATATTACCATATTTGAGGATTTTAACTTCAAATAATAGAGCGAGGTTTCGAATTATTTAGATCCAAGAAAAGACATATGACAATGTTGTTTCAAATACAAATGGTAAAAATCAAAATGTTTTCATTAGAATTAACTGAAATGTTCCTGATTTTCCGGTTATAATACCGATGGAAGATGTACACGAGAAACCGCTCTAATCCGGCTGAAACGTCGATATATGCAATACAAACAGAACTTCTCCCCTTTTCAATATCTTACTCAGTATTTTAACGAGAAACAAATAGATGATTGAAAATGAAGTATTTAGGGTTATTTTCTGATCAATTATGTGTTTGCATAATTTTTATCGTATATTTTTTGAATTAATAACAATAAACTGAAAATTCACAAAAACGTTGAAAAACGGCAAAATATTGCCTAATTCGATGATATTTTGTTTAAATCACATAAAGGAAAAGAGGATGATAAAGGTCAAAATATTTCTAAATTCGATGATTTTTAGTACAAAACAAAATGCAAGAAAATTTGCTTTAAGATGCAAAATTTGCGAAATTCTGAGATTTGAAGGCCAAATCACATATCGTGAGAAAACATGAAGTAGTATCAAAATATTGGTAAAAACGCATATATATACGTAAAATCACACTCCATGAATAACGTGAAAAAAGTCAATATATTACCATATTTGAGGATTTTAACTTCAAATCATAGAGCGAGGTTTCGTACTATTTAGATCCAAGAAAAGACATATGACAATGTTGTTTCAAATACAAATGATAAAAATCAATGTGTTTTCATTAGAATTAACTAAAATGTTAATGATTTTTCGTATATAAAGCCGATGGAAGATGTACACGTAAAACCACTCTAATCCGGCTGAAACGTCGATATATGCAATAAAAACAGAACTTCTCCAATTCCAATATCTTACTCAGTATTTTAACGAGAAACAAATAGTTGAATGAAAATGAAGTGTTTAAGGTTAATTTCTGATCAATTATGTGTTTGCATCATTTTTATCGTATATTTAATGAATTAATAGCAATGAACTGAAAATTCAGAAAAACGTGGAAAAACTGCAAAATATTGCCTAATTCGATGATATTTTGTTTATATCACATAAAGGAAAAGGGGATGATAAACGTCAAAATATTGCTGAATTCGATGATTTTTAGTACGAAACAAAATGCAAGAAAACTTGCTTAAAAATGCAAAATTTTCAAAATTCTGAAATATGAAGGTCAAATCACATATCGTAAGAAAACATGAAGCAGTATCGAAATATTGGTAAAAACGAATATATATACGTAAAAGCACACTACATGAATAACGTGAAAAAAGTAATTATTATACCAAATTTGAGGATTTTAACTTCGAATCATAGAGCGACGTTTCGTATTTTTTAGACCCTAGAAAAGACGTATAAAGATGTTACTTCCAATACAAATAATAAAAATCAATGTGTTTTCATTAAAATTAACTAAAATGTTCCTGATTTTTGGTTTATATTACCGATGGAAGATGTACACGTAAAACCGTTCTAATCCGGCTGAAACGTCGATATATGCAATAAAAACAGAACTTCTACCCTTTTTAATATCATACCCAGTATTTTAACGAGAAACAAATAGTTGATTGAAAATGAAGTGTTTAAGGTTAATTTCTAATCAATTATGTGTTTGCATCATTTTTATCGTATATTTATTGAATTAATAGCAATAAACTGAAAATTCACAAAAACGTGGAAAAACAGCAAAATATTGCCTAATTCGATGATATTTTGTTTATATCACATAAAGGAAAAGGGGATGATAAACGTCAAAATATTGCTGAATTCGATGATTTTTAGTACAAAACAAAATGCCAGAAAACTTGCTTAAAAATGCAAAATTTGCGAAATTCTGAGATTTGAAGGCCAAATCACATATCGTGAGAAAACATGAAGTAATATCGAAATATTGGTAAAAACGAATATATAAACGTAAAATCACACTACATGAATAACGTCAAAAAAGTCACTATATTACCATATTTGAGGATTTTAACTTCAAATCATAGAGCGAGGTTTCGTATTATTTAGATTAAAGAACAGACATATGACAATGTTGTTTCAAATACAACTGATAAAAATCAAAATGTTTTCATTAGAATTAACTAAAATGTTCCTGATTTTCCGTTTATATTACCGATGGAAGATGTACACGTAAAACCACTCTAATCCGGCTGAAACGTCGATATATGCAATAAAAACAGAACTTCTCCCCTTTTCAATATCTTACTCAGTATTTTAACGAGAAACAAATAGTTGATTGAAAATGAAGTGTTTAAGGTTAATTTCTAATCAATTATGTGTTTGCATAATTTTTATCGTATATATAAGGAATTAATAGCAATAAACTGAAATTTCACAAAAACGTGGATAAACAGCAAAATATTGCCTAATTCGATGATATTTTGTTTATATCACATAAAGGAAAAAGGGTTCATAAACGTCAAAACATTGCTGAATTCAGTGATTTTTAGTACGAAAAAAAATGCAAGAAAACTTGCTTAAAATGCAATATTATGCGAAATTATGAGATTTGAAGGCCAAATCACATATCGTGATACTACACGAAACAGTATCGAAATATTGGTAAAAATGAATATATTTACGTAATATCAAACTACATGAAAAACGTGAAAAAAGTCATTATTATACCAAATTTGAGGATTTTAACTTCGAATCATACATCGACCTTTCGTATTTTTTAGACCCTAGAAAAGACGTATAAAGATGTTGCTTCCAATACAAATGATAAAAATCAATGTGTTTTCATTAAAATTAACTAAAATGTTCCTGATTTTCGGTTTATATTACCGATGGAAGATGTACACTTAAAACCGTTCTAATCCAGCTGAAACGTCGATATATGCAATAAAAACAAAACTTCTCCCCTTTTCAATATCTTACTCAGTATTTTAACGAGAAACAAATAGTTGATTGAAAATGAAGTATTTAAGGTTATTTTCTGATCAATTATGTGTTTGCATAATTTTTATTGTATATTTATTGAATTAATAACAATAAACTGAAAATTCACAAAAACGTGGAAAAACAGCAAAATATTGCCTAATTCGATGATATATTGTTTATATCACATAAAGGAAAAGGGGATGATAAACGTCAAAATATTGCTGAATTCGATGATTTTTAGTACGAAACAAAATGCAAGAAAACTTGCTTAAAATGCAATATTATGCGAAAATCTGAGATATGAAGGCCAAATCACATATCGTGATACTACATGAAATAGTATCGAAATATTGGTAAAAATGAATATATTTACGTAATCTCAAACTACATGAAAAACGTGAAAAAAGTCATTATTATACCAAATTTGAGGATTTTAACTTCGAATCATAGAGCGACGTTTCGTATTTTTTAGACCCTAGAAAAGACGTATAAAGATGTTGCTTCCAATACATATGATAAAAATCAGTGTGTTTTCATAAAATTAACTAAAATGTTCCTGGTTTTCGGTTTATATTACCGATGAAAGATGTACACGTAAAACCGTTCTAATCCGGCTAAAACGTCGATATATGCAATAAAAACAGAACTTCTCCCCTTTCCAATATCTTACTCAGTATTTTAACGAGAAACAAATAGTTGATTGAAAATGAAGTATTTAAGGTTATTTTCTGATCAATTATGTGTTTGCATAATTTTTATCGTATATATAATGAATTATTAACAATAAACTGAAAATTCACAAAAACGTAGAAAAACGGTAAAATATTGCCTAATTCGATGATATTTTGTATAAATCTCATGAAGTAAAAGGGGGATGATAAAGGTCAAAATATTGCTAAATTCGATGATTTTTACTACAAAACAAAATGCAAGAAAACTTGCTTAAAAATGCAAAATTTGCGAAATTCTGAGATTTGAAGGCCAAATCACATATCGTGAGAAAACATGAAGTAGTATCGAAATATTGGTAAAAATGAATATATATATGTAAAATCACACTACATGAATAACGTAAAAAAAATCACTATATTACCATATTTGAGGATTTTAACTTCAAATCATAGAGCGAGGTTTCGTATTATTTAGATCCAAGAAAAGACATATGACAATGTTTGTTTCAAATACAAATGATAAAAATCAAGGTGTTTTCATTACAATTAACTGAAATGTTCCTGATTTTCCAGTTATATTACCGATGAAAGATGTACACGTAAAACCGCTCTTATCCGGCTGAAACGTCGATATATGCAATAAAAACAGAACTTCTCCCCTTTCCAATATCTTACTCAGTATTTTAACGAGAAACAAATAGTTGATTGAAAATGAAGTATTTAAGGTTATTTTCTGATCAATTATGTGTTTACATAATTTTTATTGTATATATATTGAATTAATAACAATAAACTGAAAATTCACAAAAACGTGGAAAAACGGCAAAATATTGCCTAATTCGATGATATTTTGTTTATATCACATAAAGGAAAAGGGGATGATAAAGGTCAAAATATTGCTAAATTCGATGATTTTTAGTACAAAACAAAATGCAACAAAACTTGCTTAAAAATGCAAAATTTTCGAAATTCTGAGATATGAAGGCCAAATCACATATCGTGAGAAAACATGAAGCAGTATCGAAATATTGGTAAAAACGAATATATATACGTAAAAGCACACTACATGAATAACGTGAAAAAGTCACTATATTACCATATTTGAGGATTTTAACTTCAAATAATAGAGCGAGGTTTCGAATTATTTAGATCCAAGAAAAGACATATGACAATGTTGTTTCAAATACAAATGTTAAAAATCAAAATGTTTTCATTAGAATTAACTGAAATGTTCCTGATTTTCCGGTTATAATACCGATGGAAGATGTACACGAGAAACCGCTCTAATCCGGCTGAAACGTCGATATATGCAATACAAACAGAACTTCTCCCCTTTTCAATATCTTACTCAGTATTTTAACGAGAAACAAATAGATGATTGAAAATGAAGTATTTAGGGTTATTTTCTGATCAATTATGTGTTTGCATAATTTTTATCGTATATTTTTTGAATTAATAACAATAAACTGAAAATTCACAAAAACGTGGAAAAACGGCAAAATATTGCCTAATTCGATGATATTTTGTTTAAATCACATAAAGGAAAAGAGGATGATAAAGGTCAAAATATTTCTAAATTCGATGATTTTTAGTACAAAACAAAATGCAAGAAAATTTGCTTTAAGATGCAAAATTTGCGAAATTCTGAGATTTGAAGGCCAAATCACATATCGTGAGAAAACATGAAGTAGTATCAAAATATTGGTAAAAACGCATATATATACGTAAAATCACACTCCATGAATAACTTGAAAAAAGTCAATATATTACCATATTTGAGGATTTTAACTTCAAATCATAGAGCGAGGTTTCGTATTATTTAGATCCAAGAAAAGACATATGACAATGTTGTTTCAAATACAAATGATAAAAATCAATGTGTTTTCATTAGAATTAACTAAAATGTTAATGATTTTTCGTATATAAAGCCGATGGAAGATGTACACGTAAAACCACTCTAATCCGGCTGAAACGTCGATATATGCAATAAAAACAGAACTTCTCCAATTCCAATATCTTACTCAGTATTTTAACGAGAAACAAATAGTTGAATGAAAATGAAGTGTTTAAGGTTAATTTCTGATCAATTATGTGTTTGCATCATTTTTATCGTATATTTAATGAATTAATAGCAATGAACTGAAAATTCAGAAAAACGTGGAAAAACTGCAAAATATTGCCTAATTCGATGATATTTTGTTTATATCACATAAAGGAAAAGGGGATGATAAACGTCAAAATATTGCTGAATTCGATGATTTTTAGTACGAAACAAAATGCAAGAAAACTTGCTTAAAAATGCAAAATTTTCAAAATTCTGAAATATGAAGGTCAAATCACATATCGTAAGAAAACATGAAGCAGTATCGAAATATTGGTAAAAACGAATATATATACGTAAAAGCACACTACATGAATAACGTGAAAAAAGTAATTATTATACCAAATTTGAGGATTTTAACTTCGAATCATAGAGCGACGTTTCGTATTTTTTAGACCCTAAAAAAGACGTATAAAGATGTTGCTTCCAATACAAATAATAAAAATCAATGTGTTTTCATTAAAATTAACTAAAATGTTCCTGATTTTCGGTTTATATTACCGATGGAAGATGTACATGTAAAACCGTTCTAATCCGGCTGAAACGTCGATATATGCAATAAAAACAGAACTTCTCCCCTTTTCAATATCTTACTCAGTATTTTAAGGAGAAACAAATAGATCATTGAAAATGAAGTATTTAAGGTTATTTTCTGATCAATTATGTGTTTGCATAATTTTTATCGTATATTAATTGAATTAATAGCAATAAACTGAAAATTCACAAAAACGTGGAAAAACAGCAAAATATTGCCTAATTCGATGATATTTTGTTTTTATCACATAAAGGAAAAGGAGATGATAAAGGTCAAAATATTGCTAAATTCGATGATTTTTAGTACAAAACAAAATGCAACAAAACTTGCTTAAAAATGCAAAATTTTCGAAATTCTGAGATATGAAGGCCAAATCACATATCGTGAGAAAACATGAAGCAGTATCGAAATATTGGTAAAAACGAATATATATACGTAAAAGCACACTACATGAATAACGTGAAAAAAATCATTATTATACCAAATTTGAGGATTTTAACTTCGAATCATAGAGCGAGGTTTCGTATTTTTTAGACCCTAGAAAAGACGTATAAAGATGTTGCTTCCAATACAAATAATAAAAATCAATGTGTTTTCATTAAAATTAACTAAAATGTTCCTGATTTTTGGTTTATATTACCGATGGAAGATGTACACGTAAAACCGTTCTAATCCGGCTGAAACGTCGATATATGCAATAAAAACAGAATTTCTCCCCTTTTTAATATCTTACTCAGTATTTTAACGAGAAACAAATAGTTGATTGAAAATGAAGTGTTTAAGGTTAATTTCTAATCAATTATGTGTTTGCATCATTTTTATCGTATATTTATTGAATTAATAGCAATAAACTGAAAATTCACAAAAACGTGGAAAAACAGCAAAATATTGCCTAATTCGATGATATTTTGTTTAAATCACATAAAGGAAAAGAGGTTGATAAAGGTCAAAATATTGCTAAATTCGATGATTTTTAGTACAAAACAAAATGCAAGAAAATTTGCTTAAAGATGCAAAATTTGCGAAATTCTGAGATTTGAAGGCCAAATCACATATCGTGAGAAAACATGAAGTAGTATCAAAATATTGGTAAAAACGCATATATATACGTAAAATCACACTACATGAATAACGTGAAAAAAGTCAATATATTACCATATTTGAGGATTTTAACTTCAAATCATAGAGCGAGGTTTCGTATTATTTAGATCCAAGAAAAGACATATGACAATGTTGTTTCAAATACAAATGATAAAAATCAATGTGTTTTCATTAGAATTAACTAAAATGTTAATGATTTTTCGTATATAAAGCCGATGGAAGATGTACACGTAAAACCACTCTAATCCGGCTGAAACGTCGATATATGCAATAAAAACAGAACTTCTCCAATTCCAATATCTTACTCAGTACTTTAACGAGAAACAAATAGTTGATTGAAAATGAAGTGTTTAAGGTTAATTTCTGATCAATTATGTGTTTGCATCATTTTTATCGTATATTTAATGAATTAATAGCAATGAACTGAAAATTCAGAAAAACGGGGAAAAACTGCAAAATATTGCCTAATTCGATGATATTTTGTTTATATCACATAAAGGAAAAGGGGATGATAAACGTCAAAATATTGCTGAATTCGATGATTTTTAGTACGAAACAAAATGCAAGAAAACTTGCTTAAAAATGCAAAATTTGCGAAATTCTGAGATATGAAGGCCAAATCACATATCGTGAGAAAACATGAAGCAGTATCCAAATATTAGTAAAAACGAATATATATACGTAAATAACTACATGAATAACGTGAAAAAAGTCATTATTATACCAAATTTGAGGATTTTAACTTCGAATCATAGAGCGACGTTTCGTATTTTTTAGTCCCTAAAAAAGACGTATAAAGATGTTGCTTCCAATACAAATAATAAAAATCAATGTGTTTTCATTAAAATTAACTAAAATGTTCCTGATTTTCGGTTTATATTACCGATGGAAGATGTACACGTAAAACCGTTCTAATCCGGCTGAAACGTCGATATATGCAATAAAAACAGAACTTCTCCCCTTTTCAATATCTTACTCAGTATTTTAAGGAGAAACAAATAGATCATTGAAAATGAAGTATTTAAGGTTATTTTCTGATCAATTATGTGTTTGCATAATTTTTATCGTATATTTATTGAATTAATAGCAATAAACTGAAAATTCATAAAAACGTGGAAAAACAGCAAAATATTGCCTAATTCGATGATATTTTGTTTATATCACATAAAGGAAAAGGAGATGATAAAGGTCAAAATATTGCTAAATTCGATGATTTTTAGTACAAAACAAAATGCAACAAAACTTGCTTAAAAATGCAAAATTTTCGAAATTCTGAGATATGAAGGCCAATTCACATATCGTGAGAAAACATGAAGCAGTATCGAAATATTGGTAAAAACGAATATATATACGTAAAAGCACACTACATGAATAACGTGAAAAAAGTCATTATTATACCAAATTTGAGGATTTTAACTTCGAAACATAGAGCGAGGTTTCATATTTTTAGACCCTAGAAAAGACGTATAAAGATGTTACTTCCAATACAAATAATAAAAATCAATGTGTTTTCATTAAAATTAACTAAAATGTTCCTGATTTTTGGTTTATATTACCGATGGAAGATGTACACGTAAAACCGTTCTAATCCGGCTGAAACGTCGATATATGCAATAAAAACAGAACTTCTACCCTTTTTAATATCATACTCAGTATTTTAACGAGAAACAAATAGTTGATTGAAAATGAAGTGTTTAAGGTAAATTTCTAATCAATTATGTGTTTGCATCATTTTTATCGTATATTTATTGAATTAATAGCAATAAACTGAAAATTCACAAAAACGTGGAAAAACAGCAAAATATTGCCTAATTCGATGATATTTTGTTTATATCACATAAAGGAAAAGGGGATGATAAACGTCAAAATATTGCTGAATTCGATGATTTTTAGTACAAAACAAAATGCAAGAAAACTTGCTTAAAAATGCAAAATTTGCGAAATTCTGAGATTTGAAGGCCAAATCACATATCGTGAGAAAACATGAAGTAATATCGAAATATTGGTAAAAACGAATATATAAACGTAAAATCACACTACATGAATAACGTGAAAAAAGTCACTATATTACCATATTTGAGGATTTTAACTTCAAATAATAGAGCGAGGTTTCGAATTATTTAGATCCAAGAAAAGACATATGACAATGTTGTTTCAAATACAAATGTTAAAAATCAAAATGTTTTCATTAGAATTAACTGAAATGTTCCTGATTTTCCGGTTATAATACCGATGGAAGATGTACACGAGAAACCGCTCTAATCCGGCTGAAACGTCGATATATGCAATACAAACAGAACTTCTCCCCTTTTCAATATCTTACTCAGTATTTTAACGAGAAACAAATAGATGATTGAAAATGAAGTATTTAGGGTTATTTTCTGATCAATTATGTGTTTGCATAATTTTTATCGTATATTTTTTGAATTAATAACAATAAACTGAAAATTCACAAAAACGTGGAAAAACGGCAAAATATTGCCTAATTCGATGATATTTTGTTTAAATCACATAAAGGAAAAGAGGATGATAAAGGTCAAAATATTTCTAAATTCGATGATTTTTAGTACAAAACAAAATGCAAGAAAATTTGCTTTAAGATGCAAAATTTGCGAAATTCTGAGATTTGAAGGCCAAATCACATATCGTGAGAAAACATGAAGTAGTATCAAAATATTGGTAAAAACGCATATATATACGTAAAATCACACTCCATGAATAACTTGAAAAAAGTCAATATATTACCATATTTGAGGATTTTAACTTCAAATCATAGAGCGAGGTTTCGTATTATTTAGATCCAAGAAAAGACATATGACAATGTTGTTTCAAATACAAATGATAAAAATCAATGTGTTTTCATTAGAATTAACTAAAATGTTAATGATTTTTCGTATATAAAGCCGATGGAAGATGTACACGTAAAACCACTCTAATCCGGCTGAAACGTCGATATATGCAATAAAAACAGAACTTCTCCAATTCCAATATCTTACTCAGTATTTTAACGAGAAACAAATAGTTGAATGAAAATGAAGTGTTTAAGGTTAATTTCTGATCAATTATGTGTTTGCATCATTTTTATCGTATATTTAATGAATTAATAGCAATGAACTGAAAATTCAGAAAAACGTGGAAAAACTGCAAAATATTGCCTAATTCGATGATATTTTGTTTATATCACATAAAGGAAAAGGGGATGATAAACGTCAAAATATTGCTGAATTCGATGATTTTTAGTACGAAACAAAATGCAAGAAAACTTGCTTAAAAATGCAAAATTTTCAAAATTCTGAAATATGAAGGTCAAATCACATATCGTAAGAAAACATGAAGCAGTATCGAAATATTGGTAAAAACGAATATATATACGTAAAAGCACACTACATGAATAACGTGAAAAAAGTAATTATTATACCAAATTTGAGGATTTTAACTTCGAATCATAGAGCGACGTTTCGTATTTTTTAGACCCTAAAAAAGACGTATAAAGATGTTGCTTCCAATACAAATAATAAAAATCAATGTGTTTTCATTAAAATTAACTAAAATGTTCCTGATTTTCGGTTTATATTACCGATGGAAGATGTACATGTAAAACCGTTCTAATCCGGCTGAAACGTCGATATATGCAATAAAAACAGAACTTCTCCCCTTTTCAATATCTTACTCAGTATTTTAAGGAGAAACAAATAGATCATTGAAAATGAAGTATTTAAGGTTATTTTCTGATCAATTATGTGTTTGCATAATTTTTATCGTATATTAATTGAATTAATAGCAATAAACTGAAAATTCACAAAAACGTGGAAAAACAGCAAAATATTGCCTAATTCGATGATATTTTGTTTTTATCACATAAAGGAAAAGGAGATGATAAAGGTCAAAATATTGCTAAATTCGATGATTTTTAGTACAAAACAAAATGCAACAAAACTTGCTTAAAAATGCAAAATTTTCGAAATTCTGAGATATGAAGGCCAAATCACATATCGTGAGAAAACATGAAGCAGTATCGAAATATTGGTAAAAACGAATATATATACGTAAAAGCACACTACATGAATAACGTGAAAAAAATCATTATTATACCAAATTTGAGGATTTTAACTTCGAATCATAGAGCGAGGTTTCGTATTTTTTAGACCCTAGAAAAGACGTATAAAGATGTTGCTTCCAATACAAATAATAAAAATCAATGTGTTTTCATTAAAATTAACTAAAATGTTCCTGATTTTTGGTTTATATTACCGATGGAAGATGTACACGTAAAACCGTTCTAATCCGGCTGAAACGTCGATATATGCAATAAAAACAGAATTTCTCCCCTTTTTAATATCTTACTCAGTATTTTAACGAGAAACAAATAGTTGATTGAAAATGAAGTGTTTAAGGTTAATTTCTAATCAATTATGTGTTTGCATCATTTTTATCGTATATTTATTGAATTAATAGCAATAAACTGAAAATTCACAAAAACGTGGAAAAACAGCAAAATATTGCCTAATTCGATGATATTTTGTTTAAATCACATAAAGGAAAAGAGGTTGATAAAGGTCAAAATATTGCTAAATTCGATGATTTTTAGTACAAAACAAAATGCAAGAAAATTTGCTTAAAGATGCAAAATTTGCGAAATTCTGAGATTTGAAGGCCAAATCACATATCGTGAGAAAACATGAAGTAGTATCAAAATATTGGTAAAAACGCATATATATACGTAAAATCACACTACATGAATAACGTGAAAAAAGTCAATATATTACCATATTTGAGGATTTTAACTTCAAATCATAGAGCGAGGTTTCGTATTATTTAGATCCAAGAAAAGACATATGACAATGTTGTTTCAAATACAAATGATAAAAATCAATGTGTTTTCATTAGAATTAACTAAAATGTTAATGATTTTTCGTATATAAAGCCGATGGAAGATGTACACGTAAAACCACTCTAATCCGGCTGAAACGTCGATATATGCAATAAAAACAGAACTTCTCCAATTCCAATATCTTACTCAGTACTTTAACGAGAAACAAATAGTTGATTGAAAATGAAGTGTTTAAGGTTAATTTCTGATCAATTATGTGTTTGCATCATTTTTATCGTATATTTAATGAATTAATAGCAATGAACTGAAAATTCAGAAAAACGGGGAAAAACTGCAAAATATTGCCTAATTCGATGATATTTTGTTTATATCACATAAAGGAAAAGGGGATGATAAACGTCAAAATATTGCTGAATTCGATGATTTTTAGTACGAAACAAAATGCAAGAAAACTTGCTTAAAAATGCAAAATTTGCGAAATTCTGAGATATGAAGGCCAAATCACATATCGTGAGAAAACATGAAGCAGTATCCAAATATTAGTAAAAACGAATATATATACGTAAATAACTACATGAATAACGTGAAAAAAGTCATTATTATACCAAATTTGAGGATTTTAACTTCGAATCATAGAGCGACGTTTCGTATTTTTTAGTCCCTAAAAAAGACGTATAAAGATGTTGCTTCCAATACAAATAATAAAAATCAATGTGTTTTCATTAAAATTAACTAAAATGTTCCTGATTTTCGGTTTATATTACCGATGGAAGATGTACACGTAAAACCGTTCTAATCCGGCTGAAACGTCGATATATGCAATAAAAACAGAACTTCTCCCCTTTTCAATATCTTACTCAGTATTTTAAGGAGAAACAAATAGATCATTGAAAATGAAGTATTTAAGGTTATTTTCTGATCAATTATGTGTTTGCATAATTTTTATCGTATATTTATTGAATTAATAGCAATAAACTGAAAATTCATAAAAACGTGGAAAAACAGCAAAATATTGCCTAATTCGATGATATTTTGTTTATATCACATAAAGGAAAAGGAGATGATAAAGGTCAAAATATTGCTAAATTCGATGATTTTTAGTACAAAACAAAATGCAACAAAACTTGCTTAAAAATGCAAAATTTTCGAAATTCTGAGATATGAAGGCCAATTCACATATCGTGAGAAAACATGAAGCAGTATCGAAATATTGGTAAAAACGAATATATATACGTAAAAGCACACTACATGAATAACGTGAAAAAAGTCATTATTATACCAAATTTGAGGATTTTAACTTCGAAACATAGAGCGAGGTTTCATATTTTTAGACCCTAGAAAAGACGTATAAAGATGTTACTTCCAATACAAATAATAAAAATCAATGTGTTTTCATTAAAATTAACTAAAATGTTCCTGATTTTTGGTTTATATTACCGATGGAAGATGTACACGTAAAACCGTTCTAATCCGGCTGAAACGTCGATATATGCAATAAAAACAGAACTTCTACCCTTTTTAATATCATACTCAGTATTTTAACGAGAAACAAATAGTTGATTGAAAATGAAGTGTTTAAGGTAAATTTCTAATCAATTATGTGTTTGCATCATTTTTATCGTATATTTATTGAATTAATAGCAATAAACTGAAAATTCACAAAAACGTGGAAAAACAGCAAAATATTGCCTAATTCGATGATATTTTGTTTATATCACATAAAGGAAAAGGGGATGATAAACGTCAAAATATTGCTGAATTCGATGATTTTTAGTACAAAACAAAATGCAAGAAAACTTGCTTAAAAATGCAAAATTTGCGAAATTCTGAGATTTGAAGGCCAAATCACATATCGTGAGAAAACATGAAGTAATATCGAAATATTGGTAAAAACGAATATATAAACGTAAAATCACACTACATGAATAACGTGAAAAAAGTCACTATATTACCATATTTGAGGATTTTAACTTCAGATCATAGAGCGAGGTTTCGTATTATTTAGATTAAAGAACAGACATATGACAATGTTGTTTCAAATACAAATGATAAAAATCAAAGTGTTTTCATTAGAATTAACTAAAATGTTCCTGATTTTCCGTTTATATTACCGATGGAAGATATACACGTAAAACCACTCTAATCCGGCTGAAACGTCGATATATGCAATAAAAACAGAACTTCTCCCCTTTTCAATATCTTACTCAGTATTTTAACGAGAAACAAATAGTTGATTGAAAATGAAGTGTTTAAGGTTAATTTCTAATCAATTATGTGTTTGCATAATTTTTATCGTATATTTAATGAATTAATAGCAATGAACTGAAAATTCAGAAAAACGGGGAAAAACTGCAAAATATTGCCTAATTCGATGATATTTTGTTTATATCACATAAAGGAAAAGGGGATGATAAACGTCAAAATATTGCTGAATTCGATGATTTTTAGTACGAAACAAAATGCAAGAAAACTTGCTTAAAAATGCAAAATTTGCGAAATTCTGAGATATGAAGGCCAAATCACATATCGTGAGAAAACATGAAGCAGTATCCAAATATTAGTAAAAACGAATATATATACGTAAATAACTACATGAATAACGTGAAAAAAGTCATTATTATACCAAATTTGAGGATTTTAACTTCGAATCATAGAGCGACGTTTCGTATTTTTTAGTCCCTAAAAAAGACGTATAAAGATGTTGCTTCCAATACAAATAATAAAAATCAATGTGTTTTCATTAAAATTAACTAAAATGTTCCTGATTTTCGGTTTATATTACCGATGGAAGATGTACACGTAAAACCGTTCTAATCCGGCTGAAACGTCGATATATGCAATAAAAACAGAACTTCTCCCCTTTTCAATATCTTACTCAGTATTTTAAGGAGAAACAAATAGATCATTGAAAATGAAGTATTTAAGGTTATTTTCTGATCAATTATGTGTTTGCATAATTTTTATCGTATATTTATTGAATTAATAGCAATAAACTGAAAATTCATAAAAACGTGGAAAAACAGCAAAATATTGCCTAATTCGATGATATTTTGTTTATATCACATAAAGGAAAAGGAGATGATAAAGGTCAAAATATTGCTAAATTCGATGATTTTTAGTACAAAACAAAATGCAACAAAACTTGCTTAAAAATGCAAAATTTTCGAAATTCTGAGATATGAAGGCCAATTCACATATCGTGAGAAAACATGAAGCAGTATCGAAATATTGGTAAAAACGAATATATATACGTAAAAGCACACTACATGAATAACGTGAAAAAAGTCATTATTATACCAAATTTGAGGATTTTAACTTCGAATCATAGAGCGAGGTTTCATATTTTTAGACCCTAGAAAAGACGTATAAAGATGTTACTTCCAATACAAATAATAAAAATCAATGTGTTTTCATTAAAATTAACTAAAATGTTCCTGATTTTTGGTTTATATTACCGATGGAAGATGTACACGTAAAACCGTTCTAATCCGGCTGAAACGTCGATATATGCAATAAAAACAGAACTTCTACCCTTTTTAATATCATACTCAGTATTTTAACGAGAAACAAATAGTTGATTGAAAATGAAGTGTTTAAGGTAAATTTCTAATCAATTATGTGTTTGCATCATTTTTATCGTATATTTATTGAATTAATAGCAATAAACTGAAAATTCACAAAAACGTGGAAAAACAGCAAAATATTGCCTAATTCGATGATATTTTGTTTATATCACATAAAGGAAAAGGGGATGATAAACGTCAAAATATTGCTGAATTCGATGATTTTTAGTACAAAACAAAATGCAAGAAAACTTGCTTAAAAATGCAAAATTTGCGAAATTCTGAGATTTGAAGGCCAAATCACATATCGTGAGAAAACATGAAGTAATATCGAAATATTGGTAAAAACGAATATATAAACGTAAAATCACACTACATGAATAACGTGAAAAAAGTCACTATATTACCATATTTGAGGATTTTAACTTCAGATCATAGAGCGAGGTTTCGTATTATTTAGATTAAAGAACAGACATATGACAATGTTGTTTCAAATACAAATGATAAAAATCAAAGTGTTTTCATTAGAATTAACTAAAATGTTCCTGATTTTCCGTTTATATTACCGATGGAAGATATACACGTAAAACCACTCTAATCCGGCTGAAACGTCGATATATGCAATAAAAACAGAACTTCTCCCCTTTTCAATATCTTACTCAGTATTTTAACGAGAAACAAATAGTTGATTGAAAATGAAGTGTTTAAGGTTAATTTCTAATCAATTATGTGTTTGCATAATTTTTATCGTATATATAAGGAATTAATAGCAATAAACTGAAATTTCACAAAAACGTGGATAAACAGCAAAATATTGCGTAATTCGATGATATTTTGTTTATATCACATAAAGGAAAAAGGGTTCATAAACGTCAAAATATTGCTGAATTCAGTGATTTTTAGTACGAAAAAAAATGCAAGAAAACTTGCTTAAAATGCAATATTATGCGAAATTATGAGATTTGAAGGCCAAATCACATATCGTGATACTACACGAAACAGTATCGAAATATTGGTAAAAATGAATATATTTACGTAATATCAAACTACATGAAAAACGTGAAAAAAGTCATTATTATACCAAATTTGAGGATTTTAACTTCGAATCATACAGCGACCTTTCGTATTTTTTAGACCCTAGAAAAGACGTATAAAGATGTTGCTTCCAATACAAATGATAAAAATCAATGTGTTTTCATTAAAATTAACTAAAATGTTCCTGATTTTCGGTTTATATTACCGATGGAAGATGTACACTTAAAACCGTTCTAATCCAGCTGAAACGTCGATATATGCAATAAAAACAAAACTTCTCCCCTTTTCAATATCTTACTCAGTATTTTAACGAGAAACAAATAGTTGATTGAAAATGAAGTATTTAAGGTTATTTTCTGATCAATTATGTGTTTGCATAATTTTTATTGTATATTTATTGAATTAATAACAATAAACTGAAAATTCACAAAAACGTGGAAAAACAGCAAAATATTGCCTAATTCGATGATAAATTGTTTATATCACATAAAGGAAAAGGGGATGATAAACGTCAAAATATTGCTGAATTCGATGATTTTTAGTACGAAACAAAATGCAAGAAAACTTGCTTAAAATGCAATATTATGCGAAAATCTGAGATATAAAGGCCAAATCACATATCGTGATACTACATGAAATAGTATCGAAATATTGGTAAAAATGAATATATTTACGTAATATCAAACAACATGATAAACGAGAAAAAAGTCATTATTATACCAAATTTGAGGATTTTAACTTTGAATCATAGAGCGACGTTTCGTATTTTTTAGACCCTAGAAAAGATGTATAAAGATGTTGCTTTCAATACAAATGATAAAAATCAATGTATTTTCATTTAAATTAACTAAAATGTTCCTGATTTTCGGTTTATATTACCGATGGAAGATGTACACGTAAAACTGTTCTAATCCGGCTGAAACGTCGATATTTGCAATAAAAACAGAACTTCTCCCCTTTTCAATATCTTACTCAGTATTTTAACGAGAAACAAATAGATGATTGAAAAAGAAGTATTTAACTTTATTTTCTGATCAATTATGTGTTTGCATACTTTTTATCGTATATTTATTGAATTAATAACAATAAACTGAAAATTCACAAAAACGTGGAAAAACGGCAAAATATTGCCTAATTCGATGATATTTTGTTTAAATCACATAAAGGAAAAGAGGATGATAAAGGTCAAAATATTGCTAAATTCGATGATTTTTAGTACAAAACAATATGCAAGAAAACATGCTTAAAAATGCAAAATTTGCGAAATTCTGAGATTTGAAGGCCAAATCACATATCGTGAGAAAACATGAAGTAGTATCAAAATATTGGTAAAAATGAATATATATATGTAAAATCACACTACATGAATAACGTGAAAAAAGTCACTTTATTACCATATTTGAGGATTTAAACTTCAAATCATAGAGCGAGGTTTCGAATTATTTAGATCCAAGAAAAGACATATGACAATGTTGTTTCAAATACAATTGATAAAAATCAAAATGTTTTCATTAGAATTAACTGAAATGTTCCTGATTTTCCGGTTATAATACCGATGGAAGATGTACACGAGAAACCGCTCTAATCCGGCTGAATCGTCGATATATGCAATAAAAACAGAACTTCTCCCCTTTTCAATATCTTACTCAGTATTTTAACGAGAAACAAATAGCTGATTGAAAATGAAGTATTTAGGGTTATTTTCTGATCAATTATGTGTTTGCATAATTTTTATCGTATATTTTTTGAATTAATAACAATAAACTGAAAATTCACAAAAACGTGGAAAAACGGCAAAATATTGCCTAATTCGATGATATTTTGTTTAAATCACATAAAGGAAAAGAGGATGATAAAGGTCAAAATATTGCTAAATTCGATGATTTTTAGTACAAAACAATATGCAAGAAAACTTGCTTAAAAATGCAAAATTTGCAAAATTCTGAGATATGAAGGCCAATTCACATATCGTGAGAAAACATGAAGCAGTATCGAAATATTGGTAAAAACGAATATATATACGTAAAAGCACACTACATGAATAACGTGAAAAAAGTCATTATTATACCAAATTTGAGGATTTTAACTTCGAAACATAGAGCGAGGTTTCATATTTTTAGACCCTAGAAAAGACGTATAAAGATGTTACTTCCAATACAAATAATAAAAATCAATGTGTTTTCATTAAAATTAACTAAAATGTTCCTGATTTTTGGTTTATATTACCGATGGAAGATGTACACGTAAAACCGTTCTAATCCGGCTGAAACGTCGATATATGCAATAAAAACAGAACTTCTACCCTTTTTAATATCATACTCAGTATTTTAACGAGAAACAAATAGTTGATTGAAAATGAAGTGTTTAAGGTAAATTTCTAATCAATTATGTGTTTGCATCATTTTTATCGTATATTTATTGAATTAATAGCAATAAACTGAAAATTCACAAAAACGTGGAAAAACAGCAAAATATTGCCTAATTCGATGATATTTTGTTTATATCACATAAAGGAAAAGGGGATGATAAACGTCAAAATATTGCTGAATTCGATGATTTTTAGTACAAAACAAAATGCAAGAAAACTTGCTTAAAAATGCAAAATTTGCGAAATTCTGAGATTTGAAGGCCAAATCACATATCGTGAGAAAACATGAAGTAATATCGAAATATTGGTAAAAACGAATATATAAACGTAAAATCACACTACATGAATAACGTGAAAAAAGTCACTATATTACCATATTTGAGGATTTTAACTTCAAATAATAGAGCGAGGTTTCGAATTATTTAGATCCAAGAAAAGACATATGACAATGTTGTTTCAAATACAAATGTTAAAAATCAAAATGTTTTCATTAGAATTAACTGAAATGTTCCTGATTTTCCGGTTATAATACCGATGGAAGATGTACACGAGAAACCGCTCTAATCCGGCTGAAACGTCGATATATGCAATACAAACAGAACTTCTCCCCTTTTCAATATCTTACTCAGTATTTTAACGAGAAACAAATAGATGATTGAAAATGAAGTATTTAGGGTTATTTTCTGATCAATTATGTGTTTGCATAATTTTTATCGTATATTTTTTGAATTAATAACAATAAACTGAAAATTCACAAAAACGTGGAAAAACGGCAAAATATTGCCTAATTCGATGATATTTTGTTTAAATCACATAAAGGAAAAGAGGATGATAAAGGTCAAAATATTTCTAAATTCGATGATTTTTAGTACAAAACAAAATGCAAGAAAATTTGCTTTAAGATGCAAAATTTGCGAAATTCTGAGATTTGAAGGCCAAATCACATATCGTGAGAAAACATGAAGTAGTATCAAAATATTGGTAAAAACGCATATATATACGTAAAATCACACTCCATGAATAACTTGAAAAAAGTCAATATATTACCATATTTGAGGATTTTAACTTCAAATCATAGAGCGAGGTTTCGTATTATTTAGATCCAAGAAAAGACATATGACAATGTTGTTTCAAATACAAATGATAAAAATCAATGTGTTTTCATTAGAATTAACTAAAATGTTAATGATTTTTCGTATATAAAGCCGATGGAAGATGTACACGTAAAACCACTCTAATCCGGCTGAAACGTCGATATATGCAATAAAAACAGAACTTCTCCAATTCCAATATCTTACTCAGTATTTTAACGAGAAACAAATAGTTGAATGAAAATGAAGTGTTTAAGGTTAATTTCTGATCAATTATGTGTTTGCATCATTTTTATCGTATATTTAATGAATTAATAGCAATGAACTGAAAATTCAGAAAAACGTGGAAAAACTGCAAAATATTGCCTAATTCGATGATATTTTGTTTATATCACATAAAGGAAAAGGGGATGATAAACGTCAAAATATTGCTGAATTCGATGATTTTTAGTACGAAACAAAATGCAAGAAAACTTGCTTAAAAATGCAAAATTTTCAAAATTCTGAAATATGAAGGTCAAATCACATATCGTAAGAAAACATGAAGCAGTATCGAAATATTGGTAAAAACGAATATATATACGTAAAAGCACACTACATGAATAACGTGAAAAAAGTAATTATTATACCAAATTTGAGGATTTTAACTTCGAATCATAGAGCGACGTTTCGTATTTTTTAGACCCTAAAAAAGACGTATAAAGATGTTGCTTCCAATACAAATAATAAAAATCAATGTGTTTTCATTAAAATTAACTAAAATGTTCCTGATTTTCGGTTTATATTACCGATGGAAGATGTACATGTAAAACCGTTCTAATCCGGCTGAAACGTCGATATATGCAATAAAAACAGAACTTCTCCCCTTTTCAATATCTTACTCAGTATTTTAAGGAGAAACAAATAGATCATTGAAAATGAAGTATTTAAGGTTATTTTCTGATCAATTATGTGTTTGCATAATTTTTATCGTATATTAATTGAATTAATAGCAATAAACTGAAAATTCACAAAAACGTGGAAAAACAGCAAAATATTGCCTAATTCGATGATATTTTGTTTTTATCACATAAAGGAAAAGGAGATGATAAAGGTCAAAATATTGCTAAATTCGATGATTTTTAGTACAAAACAAAATGCAACAAAACTTGCTTAAAAATGCAAAATTTTCGAAATTCTGAGATATGAAGGCCAAATCACATATCGTGAGAAAACATGAAGCAGTATCGAAATATTGGTAAAAACGAATATATATACGTAAAAGCACACTACATGAATAACGTGAAAAAAATCATTATTATACCAAATTTGAGGATTTTAACTTCGAATCATAGAGCGAGGTTTCGTATTTTTTAGACCCTAGAAAAGACGTATAAAGATGTTGCTTCCAATACAAATAATAAAAATCAATGTGTTTTCATTAAAATTAACTAAAATGTTCCTGATTTTTGGTTTATATTACCGATGGAAGATGTACACGTAAAACCGTTCTAATCCGGCTGAAACGTCGATATATGCAATAAAAACAGAATTTCTCCCCTTTTTAATATCTTACTCAGTATTTTAACGAGAAACAAATAGTTGATTGAAAATGAAGTGTTTAAGGTTAATTTCTAATCAATTATGTGTTTGCATCATTTTTATCGTATATTTATTGAATTAATAGCAATAAACTGAAAATTCACAAAAACGTGGAAAAACAGCAAAATATTGCCTAATTCGATGATATTTTGTTTAAATCACATAAAGGAAAAGAGGTTGATAAAGGTCAAAATATTGCTAAATTCGATGATTTTTAGTACAAAACAAAATGCAAGAAAATTTGCTTAAAGATGCAAAATTTGCGAAATTCTGAGATTTGAAGGCCAAATCACATATCGTGAGAAAACATGAAGTAGTATCAAAATATTGGTAAAAACGCATATATATACGTAAAATCACACTACATGAATAACGTGAAAAAAGTCAATATATTACCATATTTGAGGATTTTAACTTCAAATCATAGAGCGAGGTTTCGTATTATTTAGATCCAAGAAAAGACATATGACAATGTTGTTTCAAATACAAATGATAAAAATCAATGTGTTTTCATTAGAATTAACTAAAATGTTAATGATTTTTCGTATATAAAGCCGATGGAAGATGTACACGTAAAACCACTCTAATCCGGCTGAAACGTCGATATATGCAATAAAAACAGAACTTCTCCAATTCCAATATCTTACTCAGTACTTTAACGAGAAACAAATAGTTGATTGAAAATGAAGTGTTTAAGGTTAATTTCTGATCAATTATGTGTTTGCATCATTTTTATCGTATATTTAATGAATTAATAGCAATGAACTGAAAATTCAGAAAAACGGGGAAAAACTGCAAAATATTGCCTAATTCGATGATATTTTGTTTATATCACATAAAGGAAAAGGGGATGATAAACGTCAAAATATTGCTGAATTCGATGATTTTTAGTACGAAACAAAATGCAAGAAAACTTGCTTAAAAATGCAAAATTTGCGAAATTCTGAGATATGAAGGCCAAATCACATATCGTGAGAAAACATGAAGCAGTATCCAAATATTAGTAAAAACGAATATATATACGTAAATAACTACATGAATAACGTGAAAAAAGTCATTATTATACCAAATTTGAGGATTTTAACTTCGAATCATAGAGCGACGTTTCGTATTTTTTAGTCCCTAAAAAAGACGTATAAAGATGTTGCTTCCAATACAAATAATAAAAATCAATGTGTTTTCATTAAAATTAACTAAAATGTTCCTGATTTTCGGTTTATATTACCGATGGAAGATGTACACGTAAAACCGTTCTAATCCGGCTGAAACGTCGATATATGCAATAAAAACAGAACTTCTCCCCTTTTCAATATCTTACTCAGTATTTTAAGGAGAAACAAATAGATCATTGAAAATGAAGTATTTAAGGTTATTTTCTGATCAATTATGTGTTTGCATAATTTTTATCGTATATTTATTGAATTAATAGCAATAAACTGAAAATTCATAAAAACGTGGAAAAACAGCAAAATATTGCCTAATTCGATGATATTTTGTTTATATCACATAAAGGAAAAGGAGATGATAAAGGTCAAAATATTGCTAAATTCGATGATTTTTAGTACAAAACAAAATGCAACAAAACTTGCTTAAAAATGCAAAATTTTCGAAATTCTGAGATATGAAGGCCAATTCACATATCGTGAGAAAACATGAAGCAGTATCGAAATATTGGTAAAAACGAATATATATACGTAAAAGCACACTACATGAATAACGTGAAAAAAGTCATTATTATACCAAATTTGAGGATTTTAACTTCGAAACATAGAGCGAGGTTTCATATTTTTAGACCCTAGAAAAGACGTATAAAGATGTTACTTCCAATACAAATAATAAAAATCAATGTGTTTTCATTAAAATTAACTAAAATGTTCCTGATTTTTGGTTTATATTACCGATGGAAGATGTACACGTAAAACCGTTCTAATCCGGCTGAAACGTCGATATATGCAATAAAAACAGAACTTCTACCCTTTTTAATATCATACTCAGTATTTTAACGAGAAACAAATAGTTGATTGAAAATGAAGTGTTTAAGGTAAATTTCTAATCAATTATGTGTTTGCATCATTTTTATCGTATATTTATTGAATTAATAGCAATAAACTGAAAATTCACAAAAACGTGGAAAAACAGCAAAATATTGCCTAATTCGATGATATTTTGTTTATATCACATAAAGGAAAAGGGGATGATAAACGTCAAAATATTGCTGAATTCGATGATTTTTAGTACAAAACAAAATGCAAGAAAACTTGCTTAAAAATGCAAAATTTGCGAAATTCTGAGATTTGAAGGCCAAATCACATATCGTGAGAAAACATGAAGTAATATCGAAATATTGGTAAAAACGAATATATAAACGTAAAATCACACTACATGAATAACGTGAAAAAAGTCACTATATTACCATATTTGAGGATTTTAACTTCAGATCATAGAGCGAGGTTTCGTATTATTTAGATTAAAGAACAGACATATGACAATGTTGTTTCAAATACAAATGATAAAAATCAAAGTGTTTTCATTAGAATTAACTAAAATGTTCCTGATTTTCCGTTTATATTACCGATGGAAGATATACACGTAAAACCACTCTAATCCGGCTGAAACGTCGATATATGCAATAAAAACAGAACTTCTCCCCTTTTCAATATCTTACTCAGTATTTTAACGAGAAACAAATAGTTGATTGAAAATGAAGTGTTTAAGGTTAATTTCTAATCAATTATGTGTTTGCATAATTTTTATCGTATATTTAATGAATTAATAGCAATGAACTGAAAATTCAGAAAAACGGGGAAAAACTGCAAAATATTGCCTAATTCGATGATATTTTGTTTATATCACATAAAGGAAAAGGGGATGATAAACGTCAAAATATTGCTGAATTCGATGATTTTTAGTACGAAACAAAATGCAACAAAACTTGCTTAAAAATGCAAAATTTTCGAAATTCTGAGATATGAAGGCCAATTCACATATCGTGAGAAAACATGAAGCAGTATCGAAATATTGGTAAAAACGAATATATATACGTAAAAGCACACTACATGAATAACGTGAAAAAAGTCATTATTATACCAAATTTGAGGATTTTAACTTCGAAACATAGAGCGAGGTTTCATATTTTTAGACCCTAGAAAAGACGTATAAAGATGTTACTTCCAATACAAATAATAAAAATCAATGTGTTTTCATTAAAATTAACTAAAATGTTCCTGATTTTTGGTTTATATTACCGATGGAAGATGTACACGTAAAACCGTTCTAATCCGGCTGAAACGTCGATATATGCAATAAAAACAGAACTTCTACCCTTTTTAATATCATACTCAGTATTTTAACGAGAAACAAATAGTTGATTGAAAATGAAGTGTTTAAGGTAAATTTCTAATCAATTATGTGTTTGCATCATTTTTATCGTATATTTATTGAATTAATAGCAATAAACTGAAAATTCACAAAAACGTGGAAAAACAGCAAAATATTGCCTAATTCGATGATATTTTGTTTATATCACATAAAGGAAAAGGGGATGATAAACGTCAAAATATTGCTGAATTCGATGATTTTTAGTACAAAACAAAATGCAAGAAAACTTGCTTAAAAATGCAAAATTTGCGAAATTCTGAGATTTGAAGGCCAAATCACATATCGTGAGAAAACATGAAGTAATATCGAAATATTGGTAAAAACGAATATATAAACGTAAAATCACACTACATGAATAACGTGAAAAAAGTCACTATATTACCATATTTGAGGATTTTAACTTCAGATCATAGAGCGAGGTTTCGTATTATTTAGATTAAAGAACAGACATATGACAATGTTGTTTCAAATACAAATGATAAAAATCAAAGTGTTTTCATTAGAATTAACTAAAATGTTCCTGATTTTCCGTTTATATTACCGATGGAAGATATACACGTAAAACCACTCTAATCCGGCTGAAACGTCGATATATGCAATAAAAACAGAACTTCTCCCCTTTTCAATATCTTACTCAGTATTTTAACGAGAAACAAATAGTTGATTGAAAATGAAGTGTTTAAGGTTAATTTCTAATCAATTATGTGTTTGCATAATTTTTATCGTATATTTAATGAATTAATAGCAATGAACTGAAAATTCAGAAAAACGGGGAAAAACTGCAAAATATTGCCTAATTCGATGATATTTTGTTTATATCACATAAAGGAAAAGGGGATGATAAACGTCAAAATATTGCTGAATTCGATGATTTTTAGTACGAAACAAAATGCAAGAAAACTTGCTTAAAAATGCAAAATTTGCGAAATTCTGAGATATGAAGGCCAAATCACATATCGTGAGAAAACATGAAGCAGTATCCAAATATTAGTAAAAACGAATATATATACGTAAATAACTACATGAATAACGTGAAAAAAGTCATTATTATACCAAATTTGAGGATTTTAACTTCGAATCATAGAGCGACGTTTCGTATTTTTTAGTCCCTAAAAAAGACGTATAAAGATGTTGCTTCCAATACAAATAATAAAAATCAATGTGTTTTCATTAAAATTAACTAAAATGTTCCTGATTTTCGGTTTATATTACCGATGGAAGATGTACACGTAAAACCGTTCTAATCCGGCTGAAACGTCGATATATGCAATAAAAACAGAACTTCTCCCCTTTTCAATATCTTACTCAGTATTTTAAGGAGAAACAAATAGATCATTGAAAATGAAGTATTTAAGGTTATTTTCTGATCAATTATGTGTTTGCATAATTTTTATCGTATATTTATTGAATTAATAGCAATAAACTGAAAATTCATAAAAACGTGGAAAAACAGCAAAATATTGCCTAATTCGATGATATTTTGTTTATATCACATAAAGGAAAAGGAGATGATAAAGGTCAAAATATTGCTAAATTCGATGATTTTTAGTACAAAACAAAATGCAACAAAACTTGCTTAAAAATGCAAAATTTTCGAAATTCTGAGATATGAAGGCCAATTCACATATCGTGAGAAAACATGAAGCAGTATCGAAATATTGGTAAAAACGAATATATATACGTAAAAGCACACTACATGAATAACGTGAAAAAAGTCATTATTATACCAAATTTGAGGATTTTAACTTCGAATCATAGAGCGAGGTTTCATATTTTTAGACCCTAGAAAAGACGTATAAAGATGTTACTTCCAATACAAATAATAAAAATCAATGTGTTTTCATTAAAATTAACTAAAATGTTCCTGATTTTTGGTTTATATTACCGATGGAAGATGTACACGTAAAACCGTTCTAATCCGGCTGAAACGTCGATATATGCAATAAAAACAGAACTTCTACCCTTTTTAATATCATACTCAGTATTTTAACGAGAAACAAATAGTTGATTGAAAATGAAGTGTTTAAGGTAAATTTCTAATCAATTATGTGTTTGCATCATTTTTATCGTATATTTATTGAATTAATAGCAATAAACTGAAAATTCACAAAAACGTGGAAAAACAGCAAAATATTGCCTAATTCGATGATATTTTGTTTATATCACATAAAGGAAAAGGGGATGATAAACGTCAAAATATTGCTGAATTCGATGATTTTTAGTACAAAACAAAATGCAAGAAAACTTGCTTAAAAATGCAAAATTTGCGAAATTCTGAGATTTGAAGGCCAAATCACATATCGTGAGAAAACATGAAGTAATATCGAAATATTGGTAAAAACGAATATATAAACGTAAAATCACACTACATGAATAACGTGAAAAAAGTCACTATATTACCATATTTGAGGATTTTAACTTCAGATCATAGAGCGAGGTTTCGTATTATTTAGATTAAAGAACAGACATATGACAATGTTGTTTCAAATACAAATGATAAAAATCAAAGTGTTTTCATTAGAATTAACTAAAATGTTCCTGATTTTCCGTTTATATTACCGATGGAAGATATACACGTAAAACCACTCTAATCCGGCTGAAACGTCGATATATGCAATAAAAACAGAACTTCTCCCCTTTTCAATATCTTACTCAGTATTTTAACGAGAAACAAATAGTTGATTGAAAATGAAGTGTTTAAGGTTAATTTCTAATCAATTATGTGTTTGCATAATTTTTATCGTATATATAAGGAATTAATAGCAATAAACTGAAATTTCACAAAAACGTGGATAAACAGCAAAATATTGCGTAATTCGATGATATTTTGTTTATATCACATAAAGGAAAAAGGGTTCATAAACGTCAAAATATTGCTGAATTCAGTGATTTTTAGTACGAAAAAAAATGCAAGAAAACTTGCTTAAAATGCAATATTATGCGAAATTATGAGATTTGAAGGCCAAATCACATATCGTGATACTACACGAAACAGTATCGAAATATTGGTAAAAATGAATATATTTACGTAATATCAAACTACATGAAAAACGTGAAAAAAGTCATTATTATACCAAATTTGAGGATTTTAACTTCGAATCATACAGCGACCTTTCGTATTTTTTAGACCCTAGAAAAGACGTATAAAGATGTTGCTTCCAATACAAATGATAAAAATCAATGTGTTTTCATTAAAATTAACTAAAATGTTCCTGATTTTCGGTTTATATTACCGATGGAAGATGTACACTTAAAACCGTTCTAATCCAGCTGAAACGTCGATATATGCAATAAAAACAAAACTTCTCCCCTTTTCAATATCTTACTCAGTATTTTAACGAGAAACAAATAGTTGATTGAAAATGAAGTATTTAAGGTTATTTTCTGATCAATTATGTGTTTGCATAATTTTTATTGTATATTTATTGAATTAATAACAATAAACTGAAAATTCACAAAAACGTGGAAAAACAGCAAAATATTGCCTAATTCGATGATAAATTGTTTATATCACATAAAGGAAAAGGGGATGATAAACGTCAAAATATTGCTGAATTCGATGATTTTTAGTACGAAACAAAATGCAAGAAAACTTGCTTAAAATGCAATATTATGCGAAAATCTGAGATATAAAGGCCAAATCACATATCGTGATACTACATGAAATAGTATCGAAATATTGGTAAAAATGAATATATTTACGTAATATCAAACAACATGATAAACGAGAAAAAAGTCATTATTATACCAAATTTGAGGATTTTAACTTTGAATCATAGAGCGACGTTTCGTATTTTTTAGACCCTAGAAAAGATGTATAAAGATGTTGCTTTCAATACAAATGATAAAAATCAATGTATTTTCATTTAAATTAACTAAAATGTTCCTGATTTTCGGTTTATATTACCGATGGAAGATGTACACGTAAAACTGTTCTAATCCGGCTGAAACGTCGATATTTGCAATAAAAACAGAACTTCTCCCCTTTTCAATATCTTACTCAGTATTTTAACGAGAAACAAATAGATGATTGAAAAAGAAGTATTTAACTTTATTTTCTGATCAATTATGTGTTTGCATACTTTTTATCGTATATTTATTGAATTAATAACAATAAACTGAAAATTCACAAAAACGTGGAAAAACGGCAAAATATTGCCTAATTCGATGATATTTTGTTTAAATCACATAAAGGAAAAGAGGATGATAAAGGTCAAAATATTGCTAAATTCGATGATTTTTAGTACAAAACAATATGCAAGAAAACATGCTTAAAAATGCAAAATTTGCGAAATTCTGAGATTTGAAGGCCAAATCACATATCGTGAGAAAACATGAAGTAGTATCAAAATATTGGTAAAAATGAATATATATATGTAAAATCACACTACATGAATAACGTGAAAAAAGTCACTTTATTACCATATTTGAGGATTTAAACTTCAAATCATAGAGCGAGGTTTCGAATTATTTAGATCCAAGAAAAGACATATGACAATGTTGTTTCAAATACAATTGATAAAAATCAAAATGTTTTCATTAGAATTAACTGAAATGTTCCTGATTTTCCGGTTATAATACCGATGGAAGATGTACACGAGAAACCGCTCTAATCCGGCTGAATCGTCGATATATGCAATAAAAACAGAACTTCTCCCCTTTTCAATATCTTACTCAGTATTTTAACGAGAAACAAATAGCTGATTGAAAATGAAGTATTTAGGGTTATTTTCTGATCAATTATGTGTTTGCATAATTTTTATCGTATATTTTTTGAATTAATAACAATAAACTGAAAATTCACAAAAACGTGGAAAAACGGCAAAATATTGCCTAATTCGATGATATTTTGTTTAAATCACATAAAGGAAAAGAGGATGATAAAGGTCAAAATATTGCTAAATTCGATGATTTTTAGTACAAAACAATATGCAAGAAAACTTGCTTAAAAATGCAAAATTTGCAAAATTCTGAGATTTGAAGGCCAAATCACATATCGTGAGAAAACATGAAGTAGTATCAAAATATTGGTAAAAACGCATATATATACGTAAAATCACACTACATGAATAACGTGAAAAAAGTCAATATATTACCATATTTGAGGATTTTAACTTCAAATCATAGAGCGAGGTTTCGTAATATTTATATCCAAGAAAAGACATATGACAATGTTGTTTCAAATACAAATGATAAAAATCAATGTGTTTTCATTAGAATTTACTAAAATGTTAATGATTTTTCGTATATAAAGCCGATGGAAGATGTACACGTAAAACCACTCTAATCCGGCTGAAACGTCGATATATGCAATAAAAACAGAACTTTTCCAATTCCAATATCTTACTCAGTATTTTAACGAGAAACAAATAGTTGATTGAAAATGAAGTGTTTAAGGTTAATTTCTGATTAATTATGTGTTTGCATCATTTTTATCGTCTATTTAATGAATTAATAGCAATGAACTGAAAATTCAGAAAAACGTGGAAAAACTGCAAAATATTGCCTAATTCGATGATATTTTGTTTATATCACATAAAGGAAAAGGGGATGATAAACGTCAAAATATTGCTGAATTCGATGATTTTTAGTACGAAACAAAATGCAAGAAAACTTGCTTTGAAATGCAAAATTTTCGAAATTCTGAAATATGAAGGCCAAATCACATATCGTAAGAAAACATGAAGCAATATCCAAATATTAGTAAAAACGAATATATATACGTAAATAACTACATGAATAACGTGAAAAAAGTCATTATTATACCAAATTTGAGGATTTTAACTTCGAATCATAGAGCGACGTTTCGTATTTTTTAGTCCCTAAAAAAGACGTATAAAGATGTTGCTTCCAATACAAATAATAAAAATCAATGTGTTTTCATTAAAATTAACTAAAATGTTCCTGATTTTCGGTTTATATTACCGATGGAAGATGTACACGTAAAACCGTTCTAATCCGGCTGAAACGTCGATATATGCAATAAAAACAGAACTTCTCCCCTTTTCAATATCTTACTCAGTATTTTAAGGAGAAACAAATAGATCATTGAAAATGAAGTATTTAAGGTTATTTTCTGATCAATTATGTGTTTGCATAATTTTTATCGTATATTTATTGAATTAATAGCAATAAACTGAAAATTCATAAAAACGTGGAAAAACAGCAAAATATTGCCTAATTCGATGATATTTTGTTTATATCACATAAAGGAAAAGGAGATGATAAAGGTCAAAATATTGCTAAATTCGATGATTTTTAGTACAAAACAAAATGCAACAAAACTTGCTTAAAAATGCAAAATTTTCGAAATTCTGAGATATGAAGGCCAATTCACATATCGTGAGAAAACATGAAGCAGTATCGAAATATTGGTAAAAACGAATATATATACGTAAAAGCACACTACATGAATAACGTGAAAAAAGTCATTATTATACCAAATTTGAGGATTTTAACTTCGAAACATAGAGCGAGGTTTCATATTTTTAGACCCTAGAAAAGACGTATAAAGATGTTACTTCCAATACAAATAATAAAAATCAATGTGTTTTCATTAAAATTAACTAAAATGTTCCTGATTTTTGGTTTATATTACCGATGGAAGATGTACACGTAAAACCGTTCTAATCCGGCTGAAACGTCGATATATGCAATAAAAACAGAACTTCTACCCTTTTTAATATCATACTCAGTATTTTAACGAGAAACAAATAGTTGATTGAAAATGAAGTGTTTAAGGTAAATTTCTAATCAATTATGTGTTTGCATCATTTTTATCGTATATTTATTGAATTAATAGCAATAAACTGAAAATTCACAAAAACGTGGAAAAACAGCAAAATATTGCCTAATTCGATGATATTTTGTTTATATCACATAAAGGAAAAGGGGATGATAAACGTCAAAATATTGCTGAATTCGATGATTTTTAGTACAAAACAAAATGCAAGAAAACTTGCTTAAAAATGCAAAATTTGCGAAATTCTGAGATTTGAAGGCCAAATCACATATCGTGAGAAAACATGAAGTAATATCGAAATATTGGTAAAAACGAATATATAAACGTAAAATCACACTACATGAATAACGTGAAAAAAGGCACTATATTACCATATTTGAGGATTTTAACTTCAGATCATAGAGCGAGGTTTCGTATTATTTAGATTAAAGAACAGACATATGACAATGTTGTTTCAAATACAAATGATAAAAATCAAAGTGTTTTCATTAGAATTAACTAAAATGTTCCTGATTTTCCGTTTATATTACCGATGGAAGATATACACGTAAAACCACTCTAATCCGGCTGAAACGTCGATATATGCAATAAAAACAGAACTTCTCCCCTTTTCAATATCTTACTCAGTATTTTAACGAGAAACAAATAGTTGATTGAAAATGAAGTGTTTAAGGTTAATTTCTAATCAATTATGTGTTTGCATAATTTTTATCGTATATTTAATGAATTAATAGCAATGAACTGAAAATTCAGAAAAACGGGGAAAAACTGCAAAATATTGCCTAATTCGATGATATTTTGTTTATATCACATAAAGGAAAAGGGGATGATAAACGTCAAAATATTGCTGAATTCGATGATTTTTAGTACGAAACAAAATGCAAGAAAACTTGCTTAAAAATGCAAAATTTGCGAAATTCTGAGATATGAAGGCCAAATCACATATCGTGAGAAAACATGAAGCAGTATCCAAATATTAGTAAAAACGAATATATATACGTAAATAACTACATGAATAACGTGAAAAAAGTCATTATTATACCAAATTTGAGGATTTTAACTTCGAATCATAGAGCGACGTTTCGTATTTTTTAGTCCCTAAAAAAGACGTATAAAGATGTTGCTTCCAATACAAATAATAAAAATCAATGTGTTTTCATTAAAATTAACTAAAATGTTCCTGATTTTCGGTTTATATTACCGATGGAAGATGTACACGTAAAACCGTTCTAATCCGGCTGAAACGTCGATATATGCAATAAAAACAGAACTTCTCCCCTTTTCAATATCTTACTCAGTATTTTAAGGAGAAACAAATAGATCATTGAAAATGAAGTATTTAAGGTTATTTTCTGATCAATTATGTGTTTGCATAATTTTTATCGTATATTTATTGAATTAATAGCAATAAACTGAAAATTCATAAAAACGTGGAAAAACAGCAAAATATTGCCTAATTCGATGATATTTTGTTTATATCACATAAAGGAAAAGGAGATGATAAAGGTCAAAATATTGCTAAATTCGATGATTTTTAGTACAAAACAAAATGCAACAAAACTTGCTTAAAAATGCAAAATTTTCGAAATTCTGAGATATGAAGGCCAATTCACATATCGTGAGAAAACATGAAGCAGTATCGAAATATTGGTAAAAACGAATATATATACGTAAAAGCACACTACATGAATAACGTGAAAAAAGTCATTATTATACCAAATTTGAGGATTTTAACTTCGAATCATAGAGCGAGGTTTCATATTTTTAGACCCTAGAAAAGACGTATAAAGATGTTACTTCCAATACAAATAATAAAAATCAATGTGTTTTCATTAAAATTAACTAAAATGTTCCTGATTTTTGGTTTATATTACCGATGGAAGATGTACACGTAAAACCGTTCTAATCCGGCTGAAACGTCGATATATGCAATAAAAACAGAACTTCTACCCTTTTTAATATCATACTCAGTATTTTAACGAGAAACAAATAGTTGATTGAAAATGAAGTGTTTAAGGTAAATTTCTAATCAATTATGTGTTTGCATCATTTTTATCGTATATTTATTGAATTAATAGCAATAAACTGAAAATTCACAAAAACGTGGAAAAACAGCAAAATATTGCCTAATTCGATGATATTTTGTTTATATCACATAAAGGAAAAGGGGATGATAAACGTCAAAATATTGCTGAATTCGATGATTTTTAGTACAAAACAAAATGCAAGAAAACTTGCTTAAAAATGCAAAATTTGCGAAATTCTGAGATTTGAAGGCCAAATCACATATCGTGAGAAAACATGAAGTAATATCGAAATATTGGTAAAAACGAATATATAAACGTAAAATCACACTACATGAATAACGTGAAAAAAGTCACTATATTACCATATTTGAGGATTTTAACTTCAGATCATAGAGCGAGGTTTCGTATTATTTAGATTAAAGAACAGACATATGACAATGTTGTTTCAAATACAAATGATAAAAATCAAAGTGTTTTCATTAGAATTAACTAAAATGTTCCTGATTTTCCGTTTATATTACCGATGGAAGATATACACGTAAAACCACTCTAATCCGGCTGAAACGTCGATATATGCAATAAAAACAGAACTTCTCCCCTTTTCAATATCTTACTCAGTATTTTAACGAGAAACAAATAGTTGATTGAAAATGAAGTGTTTAAGGTTAATTTCTAATCAATTATGTGTTTGCATAATTTTTATCGTATATATAAGGAATTAATAGCAATAAACTGAAATTTCACAAAAACGTGGATAAACAGCAAAATATTGCGTAATTCGATGATATTTTGTTTATATCACATAAAGGAAAAAGGGTTCATAAACGTCAAAATATTGCTGAATTCAGTGATTTTTAGTACGAAAAAAAATGCAAGAAAACTTGCTTAAAATGCAATATTATGCGAAATTATGAGATTTGAAGGCCAAATCACATATCGTGATACTACACGAAACAGTATCGAAATATTGGTAAAAATGAATATATTTACGTAATATCAAACTACATGAAAAACGTGAAAAAAGTCATTATTATACCAAATTTGAGGATTTTAACTTCGAATCATACAGCGACCTTTCGTATTTTTTAGACCCTAGAAAAGACGTATAAAGATGTTGCTTCCAATACAAATGATAAAAATCAATGTGTTTTCATTAAAATTAACTAAAATGTTCCTGATTTTCGGTTTATATTACCGATGGAAGATGTACACTTAAAACCGTTCTAATCCAGCTGAAACGTCGATATATGCAATAAAAACAAAACTTCTCCCCTTTTCAATATCTTACTCAGTATTTTAACGAGAAACAAATAGTTGATTGAAAATGAAGTATTTAAGGTTATTTTCTGATCAATTATGTGTTTGCATAATTTTTATTGTATATTTATTGAATTAATAACAATAAACTGAAAATTCACAAAAACGTGGAAAAACAGCAAAATATTGCCTAATTCGATGATAAATTGTTTATATCACATAAAGGAAAAGGGGATGATAAACGTCAAAATATTGCTGAATTCGATGATTTTTAGTACGAAACAAAATGCAAGAAAACTTGCTTAAAATGCAATATTATGCGAAAATCTGAGATATAAAGGCCAAATCACATATCGTGATACTACATGAAATAGTATCGAAATATTGGTAAAAATGAATATATTTACGTAATATCAAACAACATGATAAACGAGAAAAAAGTCATTATTATACCAAATTTGAGGATTTTAACTTTGAATCATAGAGCGACGTTTCGTATTTTTTAGACCCTAGAAAAGATGTATAAAGATGTTGCTTTCAATACAAATGATAAAAATCAATGTATTTTCATTTAAATTAACTAAAATGTTCCTGATTTTCGGTTTATATTACCGATGGAAGATGTACACGTAAAACTGTTCTAATCCGGCTGAAACGTCGATATTTGCAATAAAAACAGAACTTCTCCCCTTTTCAATATCTTACTCAGTATTTTAACGAGAAACAAATAGATGATTGAAAAAGAAGTATTTAACTTTATTTTCTGATCAATTATGTGTTTGCATACTTTTTATCGTATATTTATTGAATTAATAACAATAAACTGAAAATTCACAAAAACGTGGAAAAACGGCAAAATATTGCCTAATTCGATGATATTTTGTTTAAATCACATAAAGGAAAAGAGGATGATAAAGGTCAAAATATTGCTAAATTCGATGATTTTTAGTACAAAACAATATGCAAGAAAACATGCTTAAAAATGCAAAATTTGCGAAATTCTGAGATTTGAAGGCCAAATCACATATCGTGAGAAAACATGAAGTAGTATCAAAATATTGGTAAAAATGAATATATATATGTAAAATCACACTACATGAATAACGTGAAAAAAGTCACTTTATTACCATATTTGAGGATTTAAACTTCAAATCATAGAGCGAGGTTTCGAATTATTTAGATCCAAGAAAAGACATATGACAATGTTGTTTCAAATACAATTGATAAAAATCAAAATGTTTTCATTAGAATTAACTGAAATGTTCCTGATTTTCCGGTTATAATACCGATGGAAGATGTACACGAGAAACCGCTCTAATCCGGCTGAATCGTCGATATATGCAATAAAAACAGAACTTCTCCCCTTTTCAATATCTTACTCAGTATTTTAACGAGAAACAAATAGCTGATTGAAAATGAAGTATTTAGGGTTATTTTCTGATCAATTATGTGTTTGCATAATTTTTATCGTATATTTTTTGAATTAATAACAATAAACTGAAAATTCACAAAAACGTGGAAAAACGGCAAAATATTGCCTAATTCGATGATATTTTGTTTAAATCACATAAAGGAAAAGAGGATGATAAAGGTCAAAATATTGCTAAATTCGATGATTTTTAGTACAAAACAATATGCAAGAAAACTTGCTTAAAAATGCAAAATTTGCAAAATTCTGAGATTTGAAGGCCAAATCACATATCGTGAGAAAACATGAAGTAGTATCAAAATATTGGTAAAAACGCATATATATACGTAAAATCACACTACATGAATAACGTGAAAAAAGTCAATATATTACCATATTTGAGGATTTTAACTTCAAATCATAGAGCGAGGTTTCGTAATATTTATATCCAAGAAAAGACATATGACAATGTTGTTTCAAATACAAATGATAAAAATCAATGTGTTTTCATTAGAATTTACTAAAATGTTAATGATTTTTCGTATATAAAGCCGATGGAAGATGTACACGTAAAACCACTCTAATCCGGCTGAAACGTCGATATATGCAATAAAAACAGAACTTTTCCAATTCCAATATCTTACTCAGTATTTTAACGAGAAACAAATAGTTGATTGAAAATGAAGTGTTTAAGGTTAATTTCTGATTAATTATGTGTTTGCATCATTTTTATCGTCTATTTAATGAATTAATAGCAATGAACTGAAAATTCAGAAAAACGTGGAAAAACTGCAAAATATTGCCTAATTCGATGATATTTTGTTTATATCACATAAAGGAAAAGGGGATGATAAACGTCAAAATATTGCTGAATTCGATGATTTTTAGTACGAAACAAAATGCAAGAAAACTTGCTTTGAAATGCAAAATTTTCGAAATTCTGAAATATGAAGGCCAAATCACATATCGTAAGAAAACATGAAGCAATATCGAAATATTGGTAAAAACGAATATATATACGTAAAAGCACACTACATGAATAACGTTAAAAAAGTCATTATTATACCAAATTTGAGGATTTTAACTTCGAATCATAGAGCGACGTTTCGTATTTTTTAGACCCTAAAAAAGACGTATAAAGATGTTGCTTCCAATACAAATAATAAAAATCAATGTGTTTTCATTAAAATTAACTAAAATGTTCCTGATTTTCGGTTTATATTACCGATGGAAGATGTACACGTAAAACCGTTCTAATCCGGCTGAAACGTCGATATATGCAATAAAAACAGAACTTCTCCCCTTTTCAATATCTTACTCAGTATTTTAAGGAGAAACAAATAGATCATTGAAAATGAAGTATTTAAGGTTATTTTCTGATCAATTATGTGTTTGCATAATTTTTATCGTATATTTATTGAATTAATAGCAATAAACTGAAAATTCACAAAAACGTGGAAAAACAGCAAAATATTGCCTAATTCGATAATATTTTGTTTATATCACATAAAGGAAAAGGAGATGATAAAGGTCAAAATATTGCTAAATTCAATGATTTTTAGTACAAAACAAAATGCAACAAAACTTGCTTAAAAATGCAAAATTTTCGAAATTCTGATATATGAAGGCCAAATCACATATCGTGAGAAAACATGAAGCAGTATCGAAATATTGGTAAAAACGAATATATATACGTAAAAGCACACTACATGAATAACGTGAAAAAAGTCACTATATTACCATATTTGAGGATTTTAACTTCAAACCATAGAGCGAGGTTTCGTATTATTTAGATCCAAGAAAAGACATATGACAATGTTTGTTTCAAATACAAATGATAAAAATCAAAGTGTTTTCATTAGAATTAACTGAAATGTTCCTGATTTTCCGGTTATATTACCGATGGAAGATGTACACGTAAAACCGCTCAAATCCGGCTGAAACGTCGATATATGCAATAAAAACAGAACTTCTCCCTTTTCCAATATCTCACACAGTATTTTAACGAGAAACAAATAGTTGATTGCAAATGAAGTGTTTAAGGTTAATTTCTAATCAATTATGTGTTTGCATCATTTTTATCGTATATTTAATGAATTAATAGCAATAAACTGAAAATTCACAAAAACGTGGAAAAAAAGCAAAATATTGCCTAATCCGATGATATATTGTTTATATCACGTAAAGGAGAAGGGGATGATAAACGTCAAAATATTGCTGAATTCGATGATTTTTAGTACGAAACAAAATGCAAGAAAACTTGCTTAAAATGCAATATTATGCGAAAATCTGAGATATGAAGGCCAAATCACATATCGTGATTCTACAAGAATTAGTATCGAAATATTGGTAAAACTGAATATATTTACGTAATATCAAACTATATGAAAAACGTGAAAAAAGTCATTATTATACCAAATTTGAGGATTTTAACTTCGAATCATACAGCTACCTTTCGTATTTTTTAGACCCTAGAAAAGATGTATAAAGATGTTGCTTCCAATACAAATGATAAAAATCAATGTGTTTTCATTAAAATTAACTAAAATGTTCCTGATTTTCGGTTTATATTACCGATGGAAAATGTACACGTAAAACCGTTCTAATCCGGCTGAAAGGTCGATATATGCAATAAAAACAGAACTTCTCACCTTTTCATTATCTTACTCAGTATTTTAACGAGAAACAAATAGATGATTGAAAATAAAGTATTTAAGGTTATTTTCTGATCAATTATGTGTTTGCATAATTTTTATCGTATATGTAATGAATTTATAACAATAAACTGAAAATTCACAAAACGTGGAAAAACGGCAAAATATTGCCTAATTCGATGATATTTTGTTTAAGTCACATAAAAGAAAAGGGGGATGATAAACGTCAAAATATTGCTAAATTCGATGATTTTTAGTACAAAACAAAATGGAAGAAAACTTGCTTCAAAAGGCAAAATTTTCGAAATTCTGAGATTTGAAGGCTAAACCACATATCGTAAGAAAACATGAAGTAGTATCGAAACATTGGTAAAAACGAATATATATACGTAAAATCACACTACATGAATAACGTGAAAAAAGTCACTATATTACCATATTTGAGGATTTTAACTTCAAATCATAGAGCGAGGTTTCGTATTATTTAGATTAAAGAAAAGACATATGACAATGTTGTTTCAAATACAAACGATAAAAATCAATGTGTTTTCATTAGAATTAACTAAAATGTTAATGATTTTCCGTTTATATTACTGATGGAAGATTTACACGTAAAACCGCTCTAATCCAGCTGAAACGTCGATATATGCAATAAAATCAGAACTTCTCCTCTTTTCAATATCTTATTCAGTATTTTAACGAGAAACAAATAGATGATTGAAAATGAAGTATTTAAGTTTTTTTTCTGATCAATTATGTGTTTGCATAATTTTTATCGTATATATAATGAATTATTAACAATAAACTGAAAATTCACAGAAACGTTGAAAAACGGTAAAATATTGCCTAATTCGATGATATTATGTTTAAATTTCATAAAGTAAAAGGGGATGATAAAGGTCAAAATATTGCTAAATTCGATGATTTTTAGTACAAAACAAAATGCAAGAAAACTTGCTTAAAAATGCAAAATTTGCGAAATTCTGAGATTTGAAGGACAAATCACATATCGTGAGAAAACATGAAGTAGTATCGAAATATTGGTAGAAATGAATATATATATATGAAAAATCACACTACACGAATAACGTGAAAAGTCACTATATAACCATATTTGAGGATTTTAACTTCAAATCATAGAGCGAGGTACCAGATTATTTAGATCCAAGAACAGACATATGACAATGTTGTTTCAAATACAAATGATAAAAATCAAAGTGTTTTCATTAGAATTAACTAAAATGTTCCTGATTTTCCGTTTATATTACCGATGGAAGATGTACACGAAAAACTACTCTAATCCGGCTGAAACGTCGATATATGCAATAAAAACAGAACTTCTCCCCATTTCAATATCTTACTCAGTATTTTAACGAGAAACAAATAGATGATTGAAAATAAAGTATTTAAGGTTTTTTCTGATCAATTATGTGTTTGCATAATTTTTATCGTATATGTAATGAATTTATAACAATAAACTGAAAATTCACAAAACGTGGAAAAACGGCAAAATATTGCCTAATTCGATGATATTTTGTTTAAGTCACATAAAAGAAAAGGGGATGATAAACGTCAAAATATTGCTAAATTCGATGATTTTTAGTACAAAACAAAATGGAAGAAAACTTGCTTCAAAATGCAAAATTTTCAAAATTCTGAGATTTGAAGGCTAATCCACATATCGTAAGAAAACATGAAGTAGTATCGAAACATTGGTAAAAACGAATATATATACGTAAAATCACACTACATGAATAACGTGAAAAAAGTCACTACATTACCATATTTGAGGATTTTAACTTCAAATCATAGAGAGAGGTTTCGTATTATTTAGATCCAAGAAAAGACATATGACAATGTTTTTTCAAATACAAATGATAAAAATCAAAGTGTTTTCATTAGAATTAACTAAAATATTCCTGATTTTCCGGTTATATTACCGATGGAAGATGTACACGTAAGACCGCTCTAATCCGGCTGAAACGTCGATATATGCAATAAAAACAGAATTCTCCCCTTTTCAATATCTTACTCAGTATTTTAATGAGAAACAAATAGATGATTGAAAATGAAGTGTTTAAGGTTAATTTCTAATCAATTATGTGTTTGCATAATTTTTATCGTATAATTTTTGAATTAATAGCAAACTGAAAATTTACAAAAACGTGGAAAAACGGCAAAATATTGCCTAATTCGATGATATTTCGTTTACATCACATAAAGGAAAAGATGATGATAAAGGTCAAAATATTGCTAAATTCGATGATTTTTAGTACAAAACAAAATGCAACAAAACTTGCTTAAAAATGCAAAATTTGCGAAATTCTGAGATTTGAAGGACAAATCACATATCGTGAGAAAACATGAAGTAGTATCGAAATATTGGTAGAAATGAATATATATATGAAAAATCACACTACACGAATAACGTGAAAAGTCACTATATAACCATATTTGAGGATTTTAACTTCAAATCATAGAGCGAGGTATCAGATTATTTAGATCCAAGAACAGACATATGACAATGTTGTTTAAAATACAAATGATAAAAATCAAAGTGTTTTCATTAGAATTAACTAAAATGTTCCTGATTTTCCGTTTATATTACCGATGGAAGATGTACACGAAAAACTACTCTAATCCGGCTGAAACGTCGATATATGCAATAAAAACAGAACTTCTCCCCATTTCAATATCTTACTCAGTATTTTAACGAGAAACAAATAGATGATTGAAAATAAAGTATTTAAGGTTTTTTCTGATCAATTATGTGTTTGCATAATTTTTATCGTATATGTAATGAATTTATAACAATAAACTGAAAATTCACAAAACGTGGAAAAACGGCAAAATATTGCCTAATTCGATGATATTTTGTTTAAGTCACATAAAAGAAAAGGGGATGATAAACGTCAAAATATTGCTAAATTCGATGATTTTTAGTACAAAACAAAATGGAAGAAAACTTGCTTCAAAATGCAAAATTTTCGAAATTCTGAGATTTGAAGGCTAAACCACATATCGTAAGAAAACATGAAGTAGTATCGAAACATTGGTAAAAACGAATATATATACGTAAAATCACACTACATGAATAACGTGAAAAAAGTCACTACATTACCATATTTGAGGATTTTAACTTCAAATCATAGAGAGAGGTTTCGTATTATTTAGATCCAAGAAAAGACATATGACAATGTTTTTTCAAATACAAATGATAAAAATCAAAGTGTTTTCATTAGAATTAACTAAAATATTCCTGATTTTCCGGTTATATTACCGATGGAAGATGTACACGTAAGACCGCTCTAATCCGGCTGAAACGTCGATATATGCAATAAAAACAGAACTTCTCCCCTTTTCAATATCTTACTCAGTATTTTAATGAGAAACAAATAGATGATTGAAAATGAAGTGTTTAAGGTTAATTTCTAATCAATTATGTGTTTGCATAATTTTTATCGTATAATTTTTGAATTAATAGCAAACTGAAAATTCACAAAAACGTGGAAAAACGGCAAAATATTGCCTAATTCGATGATATTTCGTTTACATCACATACAGGAAAAGATGATGATAAAGGTCAAAATATTGCTAAATTCGATGATTTTTAGTACAAAACAAAATGCAACAAAACTTGCTTAAAAATGCAAAATTTGCGAAATTCTGAGATTTGAAGGACAAATCACATATCGTGAGAAAACATGAAGTAGTATCGAAATATTGGTAAAAATGAATATATATATGAAAAATCACACTACATGAATAACGTGAAAAGTCACTATATTACCATATTTGAGGATTTTAACTTCAAATCATAGAGCAAGGTATCAGATTATTTAGATCCAAGAACAGACATATGACAATGTTGTTTCAAATACAAATGATAAAAATCAAAGTGTTTTCATTAGAATTAACTAAAATGTTCCTGATTTTCCGTTTATATTACCGATGGAAGATGTACACGTAAAACCACTCTAATCCGGCTGAAACGTCGATATATGCAATAAAAACAGAACTTCTCCCCTTTTCAATATCTTACTCAGTATTTTAACGAGAAACAAATAGTTGATTGAAAATGAAGTGTTTAAGGTTAATTTCTAATCAATTATGTGTTTGCATAATTTTTATCGCATATATAATGAATTAATAGCAATAAACTGAAATTTCACAAAAACGTGGATAAACAGCAAAATATTGCCTAATTCGATGATATTTTGTTTATATCACATAAAGTAAAGGGAGATGATAAAGGTCAAAATATTGCTAAATTCGATGATTTTTGGTACGAAAAAAATGCAAGAAAACTTGCTTAAAAATGCAATATTATGCGAAATAGTGAGATTTGAATGCCAAATCACATATCGTGATACTACATGAAACTGTATCGAAATATTGGTAAAAATGAATAGATATACGTAAAATCACACAACATGAATAACGTGAAAAAAGTCACTATATTACCATATTTGAGGATCTTAACTTCAAATCATAGAGCGAGGTTTCGTATTAATTAGACCATAGAAAAGACATATGACAATGTTGTTTCAAATACAAATGATAAAAATCAAAGTATTTTCATTAGAATTAACTGAAATGTTCCTGATTTTCCGGTTATATTACCGATGGAAGATGTACACGTAAAACCGCTCTAATCCGGCTGAAACGTCGATATATGCAATAAAAACAGAACTTCTCCCCTTTCCAATATCTTACTCAGTATTTTAGCGAGAAACAAATAGTTGATTGAAAATGAAGTATTTAAGGTTATTTTCTGATCAATTATGTGTTTGCATAATTTTTATCGTATATTTATTGAATTATTAACAATAAACTGAAAATTCACAAAAACGTGGAAAAACGGCAAAATATTGCCTAATTCGATGATATTTTGTTTATATCACATAAAGGAAAAGATGATGATAAAGGTCAAAATATTGCTAAATTCGATGATTTTTAGTACAAAACAAAATGCAACAAAACTTGCTTAAAAATGCAAAATTTTCGAAATTCTGAGATATGAAGGCCAAATCACATATCGTGAGAAAACATGAAGCAGTATCGAAATATTGGTAAAAACGAATATATATACGTAAAAGCACACTACATGAATAACGTGAAAAAAGTCATTATATTACCATATTTGAGGATTTTAACTTCAAATCATAGAGCGAGGTTTCGTATTATTTAGATCCAAGAAAAGACATATGACAATGTTTGTTTCAAATACAAATGATAAAAATCAAAGTGTTTTCATTAGAATTAACTGAAATGTTCCTGATTTTCCGGTTATATTACCGATGGAAGATGTACACGTAAAACCGCTCAAATCCGGCTGAAACGTCGATATATGCAATAAAAACAGAACTTCTCCCTTTTCCAATATCTCACACAGTATTTTAACGAGAAACAAATAGTTGATTGCAAATGAAGTGTTTAAGGTTAATTTCTAATCAATTATGTGTTTGCATCATTTTTATCGTATATTTAATGAATTAATAGCAATAAACTGACAATTCACAAAAACGTGGAAAAACAGCAAAATATTGCCTAATTCGATGATATTTTGTTTATATCACGTAAAGGAGAAGGGGATGATAAACGTCAAAATATTGCTGAATTCGATGATTTTTAGTACGAAACAAAATGCAAGAAAACTTGCTTAAAATGCAATATTATGCGAAAATCTGAGATATGAAGGCCAAATCACATATCGTGATTCTACATGAAATAGTATCGAAATATTGGTAAAAATGAATATATTTACGTAATATCAAACTATATGAAAAACGTGAAAAAAGTCATTATTATACCAAATTTGAGGATTTTAACTTCGAATCATACAGCTACCTTTCGTATTTTTTAGACCCTAGAAAAGATGTATAAAGATGCTGCTTCCAATACAAATGATAAAAATCAATGTGTTTTCATTAAAATTAACTAAAATGTTCCTGATTTTCGGTTTATATTACCGATGGAAAATGTACACGTAAAACCGTTCTAATCCGGCTGAAAGGTCGATATATGCAATAAAAACAGAACTTCTCACCTTTTCATTATCTTACTCAGTATTTTAACGAGAAACAAATAGATGATTGAAAATAAAGTATTTAAGGTTATTTTCTGATCAATTATGTGTTTGCATAATTTTTATCGTATATGTAATGAATTTATAACAATAAACTGAAAATTCACAAAACGTGGAAAAACGGCAAAATATTGCCTAATTCGATGATATTTTGTTTAAGTCACATAAAAGAAAAGGGGGATGATAAACGTCAAAATATTGCTAAATTCGATGATTTTTAGTACAAAACAAAATGGAAGAAAATTTGCTTCAAAAGGCAAAATTTTCGAAATTCTGAGATTTGAAGGCTAAACCACATATCGTAAGAAAACATGAAGTAGTATCGAAACATTGGTAAAAACGAATATATATACGTAAAATCACACTACATGAATAACGTGAAAAAAGTCACTATATTACCATATTTGAGGATTTTAACTTCAAATCATAGAGCGAGGTTTCGTATTATTTAGATTAAAGAAAAGACATATGACAATGTTGTTTCAAATACAAACGATAAAAATCAATGTGTTTTCAATAGAATTAACTAAAATGTTAATGATTTTCCGTTTATATTACTGATGGAAGATGTACACGTAAAACCGCTCTAATCCAGCTGAAACGTCTATATATGCAATAAAATCAGAACTTCTCCTCTTTTCAATATCTTATTCAGTATTTTAACGAGAAACAAATAGATGATTGAAAATGAAGTATTTATGTTTTTTTTCTGATCAATTATGTGTTTGCATAATTTTTATCGTATATATAATGAATTATTAACAATAAACTGAAAATTCACAAAAACGTTGAAAAACGGTAAAATATTGCCTAATTCGATGATATTATGTTTAAATTTCATAAAGTAAAAGGGGATGATAAAGGTCAAAATATTGCTAAATTCGATGATTTTTAGTACAAAACAAAATGCAAGAAAACTTGCTTAAAAATGCAAAATTTGCGAAATTCTGAGATTTGAAGGACAAATCACATATCGTGAGAAAACATGAAGTAGTATCGAAATATTGGTAAAAATGAATATATATATGAAAAATCACACTACATGAATAACGTGAAAAGTCACTATATTACCATATTTGAGGATTTTAACTTCAAATCATAGAGCGAGGTATCAGATTATTTAGATCCAAGAACAGACATATGACAATGTTGTTTCAAATACAAATGATAAAAATCAAAGTGTTTTCATTAGAATTAACTAAAATGTTCCTGATTTTCCGTTTATATTACCGATGGAAGATGTACACGAAAAACTACTCTAATCCGGCTGAAACGTCGATATATGCAATAAAAACAGAACTTCTCCCCATTTCAATATCTTACTCAGTATTTTAACGAGAAACAAATAGATGATTGAAAATAAAGTATTTAAGGTTTTTTCTGATCAATTATGTGTTTGCATAATTTTTATCGTATATGTAATGAATTTATAACAATAAACTGAAAATTCACAAAACGTGGAAAAACGGCAAAATATTGCCTAATTCGATGATATTTTGTTTAAGTCACATAAAAGAAAAGGGGATGATAAACGTCAAAATATTGCTAAATTCGATGATTTTTAGTACAAAACAAAATGGAAGACAACTTGCTTCAAAATGCAAAATTTTCGAAATTCTGAGATTTGAAGGCTAAACCACATATCGTAAGAAAACATGAAGTAGTATCGAAACATTGGTAAAAACGAATATATAAACGTAAAAGCACACTACATGAATAACGTGAAAAAAGTCACTATATTACCATATTTGAGGATTTTAACTTCAAATCATAGAGAGAGGTTTCGTATTATTTAGATCCAAGAAAAGACATATGACAATGTTTTTTCAAATACAAATGATAAAAATCAAAGTGTTTTCATTAGAATTAACTAAAATATTCCTGATTTTCCGGTTATATTACCGATGGAAGATGTACACGTAAGACCGCTCTAATCCGGCTGAAACGTCGATATATGCAATAAAAACAGAACTTCTCCCCTTTTCAATATCTTACTCAGTATTTTAATGAGAAACAAATAGATGATTGAAAATGAAGTGTTTAAGGTTAATTTCTAATCAATTATGTGTTTGCATAATTTTTATCGTATATTTTTTGAATTAATAGCAAACTGAAAATTCACAAAAACGTGGAAAAACGGCAAAATATTGCCTAATTCGATGATATTTCGTTTACATCACATAAAGGAAAAGATGATGATAAAGGTCAAAATATTGCTAAATTCGATGATTTTTAGTACAAAACAAAATGCAACAAAACTTGCTTAAAAATGCAAAATTTGCGAAATTCTGAGATTTGAAGGACAAATCACATATCGTGAGAAAACATGAAGTAGTATCGAAATATTGGTAAAAATGAATATATATATGAAAAATCACACTACATGAATAACGTGAAAAGTCACTATATTACCATATTTGAGGATTTTAACTTCAAATCATAGAGCGAGGTATCAGATTATTTAGATCCAAGAACAGACATATGACAATGTAGTTTCAAATACAAATGATAAAAATCCATGTGTTTTCATTTGAAAAAACTTAAATGTTCCTGATTTTCTGTTTATATTACCGATGGAAGATGTACACGTAAAACCACTCTAATACGGCTGAAACGTCGATATATGCAATAAAAACAGAATTTCTCCCCATTCCAATATCTTACTCAGTATTTTAACGAGAAACAAATAGTTGATTGAAAATAAAGTGTTTAAGGTTAATTTCTAATCAATTATGTGTTTGCATCATTTTTATCGTATATATAATGAATTAATAGCAATAAACTGAAAATTCACAAAAACGTGGATAAACAGCAAAATATTGCCTAATTCGATGATATTTTGTTTATATCACATAAAGTAAAGGGAGATGATAAAGGTCAAAATATTGCTAAATTCGATGATTTTTATTACAAAACAAAATGCAACAAAACTTGCTTAAAAATGCAAAATTTTCGAAATTCTGAGATATGAAGGCCAAATCACATATCGTGAGAAAACATGAAGCAGTATCGAAATATTGGTAAAAACGAATATATATACCTAAAAGCACACTACATGAATAACGTGAAAAAAGTCACTATATTACCATATTTGAGGATTTTAACTTCAAATAATAGAGCGAGGTTTCGAATTATTTAGATCCAAGAAAAGACATATGACAATGTTGTTTCAAATACAAATGATAAAAATCAAAATGTTTTCATTAGAATTAACTGAAATGTTCCTGATTTTCCGGTTATAATACCGATGGAAGGTGTACACGAGAAACCGCTCTAATCCGGCTGAAACGTCGATATATGCAATAAAAACAGAACTTCTCCCCTTTTCAATATCTTACTCAGTATTTTAACGAGAAACAAATAGATGATTGAAAATGAAGTATTTAGGGTTATTTTCTGATCAATTATGTGTTTGCATAATTTTTATCGTATATTTTTTGAATTAATAACAATAAACTGAAAATTCACAAAAACGTGGAAAAACGGTAAAATATTGCCTAATTCGATGATATTTTGTTTAAATCACATAAAGGAAAAGACGATGATAAAGGTCAAAATATTGCTAAATTCGATGATTTTTAGTACAAAACAAAATGCAAGAAAATTTGCTTAAAGATGCAAAATTTGCGAAATTCTGAGATTTGAGGGCCAAATCACATATCGTGAGAAAACATGAAGTAGTATCAAAATATTGGTAAAAACGCATATATATACGTAAAATCACACTACATGAATAACGTGAAAAAAGTCAATATATTACCATATTTGAGGATTTTAACTTCAAATCATAGAGAGAGGTATCGTATTATTTAGATCCAAGAAAAAACATATGATAATGTTGTTTCAAATACAAATGATAAAAATTTATGTGTTTTCATTTGAAAAAACTTAAATGTTCCTGATTTTCTGTTTATATTACCGATGGAAGATGTACACGTAAAACCACTCTAATACGGCTGAAATGTCGATATATGCAATAAAAACAGAATTTCTCCCCATTCCAATATCTTACTCAGTATTTTAACGAGAAACAAATAGTTGATTGAAAATAAAGTGTTTAAGGTTAATTTCTAATCAATTATGTGTTTACATCATTTTTATCGTATATATAATGAATTAATAGCAATAAACTGAAATTTCACAAAAACGTGGATAAACAGCAAAATATTGCCTAATTCGATGATATTTTGTTTATATCACATAAAGTAAAGGGAGATGATAAATTTCAAAATATTGCTAAATTCGATGATTTTTATTACAAAACAAAATGCAACAAAACTTGCTTAAAAATGCAAAATTTTCGAAATTCTGAGATATGAAGGCCAAATCACATATCGTGAGAAAACATGAAGCAGTATCGAAATATTGGTAAAAACGAATATATATACGTAAAAGCACACTACATGAATAACGTGAAAAAAGTCACTATATTACCATATTTGAGGATTTTAACTTCAAATAATAGAGCGAGGTTTCGAATTATTTAGATCCAAGAAAAGACATATGACAATGTTGTTTCAAATACAAATGATAAAAATCAAAGTGTTTTCATTAGAATTAACTAAAATATTCCTGATTTTCCGGTTATATTACCGATGGAAGATGTACACGTAAGACCGCTCTAATCCGGCTGAAACGTCGATATATGCAATAAAAACAGAACTTCTCCCCTTTTCAATATCTTACTCAGTATTTTAATGAGAAACAAATAGATGATTGAAAATGAAGTGTTTAAGGTTAATTTCTAATCAATTATGTGTTTGCATAATTTTTATCGTATATTTTTTGAATTAATAACAATAAACTGAAAATTCACAAAAACGTGGAAAAACGGCAAATTATTGCCTAATTCGATGATATTTTGTTTATATCACATAAAGGAAAAGGAGATGATAAAGGTCAAAATATTGCTAAATTCGATGATTTTTAGTACAAAACAAAATGCAACAAAACTTGCTTAAAAATGCAAAATTTTCGAAATTCTGAGATATGAAGGCCAAATCACATATCGTGAGAAAACATGAAGCAGTATCGAAATATTGGTAAAAACGAATATATATACGTAAAAGCACACACTACATGAATAACGTGAAAAAAGTCATTATTATACCAAATTTGAGGATTTTAACTTCGAATCATAGAGCGACGTTTCGTATTTTTTAGACCCTAAAAAAAGACGTATAAAGATGTTGCTTCCAATACAAATAATAAAAATCAATGTGTTTTCATTAAACTTAACTAAAATGTTCCTGATTTTCGGTTTATATTACCGATGGAAGATGTACACGTAAAACCGTTCTAATCCGGCTGAAACGTCGATATATGCAATAAAAACAGAACTTCTCCCCTTTTCAATATCTTACTCAGTATTTTAACGAGAAACAAATAGATGATTGAAAATGAAGTATTTAGGGTTATTTTCTGATCAATTATGTGTTTGCATAATTTTTATCGTATATTTTTTGAATTAACAACAATAAACTGAAAATTCACAAAAACGTGGAAAAACGGGAAAATATTGCCTAATTCGATGATATTTTGTTTAAATCACATCTAAATCACATTGTTTAAATCAATGGAAAAGAGGATGATAAAGGTCAAAATATTGCTAAATTCGATGATTTTTAGTACAAAACAAAATGCAAGAAAATTTGCTTAAAGATGCAAAATTTGCGAAATTCTGAGATTTGAAGGCCAAATCACATATCGTGAGAAAACATGAAGTAGTATCAAAATATTGGTAAAAACGAATATATATACGTAAAATCACACTACATGAATAACGTGAAAAAAGTCAATATATTACCATATTTGAGGATTTTAACTTCAAATCATAGAGCGAGGTTTCGTATTATTTAGATCCAAGAAAAGACATATGACAATGTTGTTTCAAATACAAATGATACAATGTGTTTTCATTAGAATTAACTAAAATGTTAATGATTTTTCGTATATAAAGCCGATGGAAGATGTACACGTAAAACCACGCTAATCCGGCTGAAACGTCGATATATGCAATAAAACAGAACTTCTCCAATTCCAATATCTTTCTCAGTATTTTAACGAGAAACAAATAGTTGATTGAAAATGAAGTGTTTAAGGTTAATTTCTGATCAATTATGTGTTTGCATCATTTTTATCGTATATTTAATGAATTAATAGCAATGAACTGAAAATTCAGAAAAACGTGGAAAAACTGCAAAATATTGCCTAATTCGATGATATTTTGTTTATATCACATAAAGGAAAAGGGGATGATAAACGTCAAAATATTGCTGAATTCGATGATTTTTAGTACGAAACAAAATGCAAGAAAACTTGCTTAAAAATGCAAAATTTTCGAAATTCTGAAATATGAAGGCCAAATCACATATCGTAAGAAAACATGAAGCAGTATCGAAATATTGGTAAAAACGAATATTATACGTAAAAGCACACTACATGAATAACGTGAAAAAAGTCATTATTATACCAAATTTGAGGATTTTAACTTCGAATCATAGAGCGACGTTTCGTATTTTTTAGACCCTAGAAAAGACGTATAAAGATGTTGCTTCCAATACAAATAATAAAAATCGATGTGTTTTCATTAAAATTAACTTAAATGTTCCTGATTTTTGGTTTATATTACCGATGGAAGATGTACACGTAAAACCGTTCTAATCCGGCTGAAACGTCGATATATGCAATAAAAACAGAACTTCTCCCCGTTTTTAATATCTTACTCAGTATTTTAACGAGAAACAAATAGTTGATTGAAAATGAAGTGTTTAAGGTTAATTTCTATTCAATTATGTGTTTGCATCATTTTTATCGTATATTTATTGAATTAATAGCAATAAACTGAAAATTCACAAAAACGTGGATAAACAGCAAAATATTGCCTAATTCGATGATATTTTGTTTATATCACATAAAGTAAAGGGAGATGATAAGGGTCAAAATATTGCTAAATTCGATGATTTTTATTACAAAACAAAATGCAACAAAACTTGCTTAAAAATGCAAAATTTTCGAAATTCTGAGATATGAAGGCCAAATCACATATCGTGAGAAAACATGAAGCAGTATCGAAATATTGGTAAAAACGAATATATATACCTAAAAGCACACTACATGAATAACGTGAAAAAAGTCACTATATTACCATATTTGAGGATTTTAACTTCAAATAATAGAGCGAGGTTTCGAATTATTTAGATCCAAGAAAAGACATATGACAATGTTGTTTCAAATACAAATGATAAAAATCAAAATGTTTTCATTAGAATTAACTGAAATGTTCCTGATTTTCCGGTTATAATACCGATGGAAGATGTACACGAGAAACCGCTCTAATCCGGCTGAAACGTCGATATATGCAATAAAAACAGAACTTCTCCCCTTTTCAATATCTTACTCAGTATTTTAACGAGAAACAAATAGATGATTGAAAATGAAGTATTTAGGGTTATTTTCTGATCAATTATGTGTTTGCATAATTTTTATCGTATATTTTTTGAATTAATAACAATAAACTGAAAATTCACAAAAACGTGGAAAAACGGTAAAATATTGCCTAATTCGATGATATTTTGTTTAAATCACATAAAGGAAAAGAGGATGATAAAGGTCAAAATATTGCTAAATTCGATGATTTTTAGTACAAAACAAAATGCAAGAAAATTTGCTTAAAGATGCAAAATTTGCGAAATTCTGAGATTTGAGGGCCAAATCACATATCGTGAGAAAACATGAAGTAGTATCAAAATATTGGTAAAAACGCATATATATACGTAAAATCACACTACATGAATAACGTGAAAAAAGTCAATATATTACCATATTTGAGGATTTTAACTTCAAATCATAGAGAGAGGTATCGTATTATTTAGATCCAAGAAAAAACATATGATAATGTTGTTTCAAATACAAATGATAAAAATTTATGTGTTTTCATTTGAAAAAACTTAAATGTTCCTGATTTTCTGTTTATATTACCGATGGAAGATGTACACGTAAAACCACTCTAATACGGCTGAAATGTCGATATATGCAATAAAAACAGAATTTCTCCCCATTCCAATATCTTACTCAGTATTTTAACGAGAAACAAATAGTTGATTGAAAATAAAGTGTTTAAGGTTAATTTCTAATCAATTATGTGTTTGCATCATTTTTATCGTATATATAATGAATTAATAGCAATAAACTGAAATTTCACAAAAACGTGGATAAACAGCAAAATATTGCCTAATTCGATGATATTTTGTTTATATCACATAAAGTAAAGGGAGATGATAAATTTCAAAATATTGCTAAATTCGATGATTTTTATTACAAAACAAAATGCAACAAAACTTGCTTAAAAATGCAAAATTTTCGAAATTCTGAGATATGAAGGCCAAATCACATATCGTGAGAAAACATGAAGCAGTATCGAAATATTGGTAAAAACGAATATATATACGTAAAAGCACACTACATGAATAACGTGAAAAAAGTCACTATATTACCATATTTGAGGATTTTAACTTCAAATAATAGAGCGAGGTTTCGAATTATTTAGATCCAAGAAAAGACATATGACAATGTTGTTTCAAATACAAATGATAAAAATCAAAGTGTTTTCATTAGAATTAACTAAAATATTCCTGATTTTCCGGTTATATTACCGATGGAAGATGTACACGTAAGACCGCTCTAATCCGGCTGAAACGTCGATATATGCAATAAAAACAGAACTTCTCCCCTTTTCAATATCTTACTCAGTATTTTAATGAGAAACAAATAGATGATTGAAAATTAAGTGTTTAAGGTTAATTTCTAATCAATTATGTGTTTGCATAATTTTTATCGTATATTTTTTGAATTAATAACAATAAACTGAAAATTCACAAAAACGTGGAAAAACGGCAAATTATTGCCTAATTCGATGATATTTTGTTTATATCACATAAAGGAAAAGGAGATGATAAAGGTCAAAATATTGCTAAATTCGATGATTTTTAGTACAAAACAAAATGCAACAAAACTTGCTTAAAAATGCAAAATTTTCGAAATTCTGAGATATGAAGGCCAAATCACATATCGTGAGAAAACATGAAGCAGTATCGAAATATTGGTAAAAACGAATATATATACGTAAAAGCACACACTACATGAATAACGTGAAAAAAGTCATTATTATACCAAATTTGAGGATTTTAACTTCGAATCATAGAGCGACGTTTCGTATTTTTTAGACCCTAAAAAAAGACGTATAAAGATGTTGCTTCCAATACAAATAATAAAAATCAATGTGTTTTCATTAAACTTAACTAAAATGTTCCTGATTTTCGGTTTATATTACCGATGGAAGATGTACACGTAAAACCGTTCTAATCCGGCTGAAACGTCGATATATGCAATAAAAACAGAACTTCTCCCCTTTTCAATATCTTACTCAGTATTTTAACGAGAAACAAATAGATGATTGAAAATGAAGTATTTAGGGTTATTTTCTGATCAATTATGTGTTTGCATAATTTTTATCGTATATTTTTTGAATTAACAACAATAAACTGAAAATTCACAAAAACGTGGAAAAACGGGAAAATATTGCCTAATTCGATGATATTTTGTTTAAATCACATCTAAATCACATTGTTTAAATCAATGGAAAAGAGGATGATAAAGGTCAAAATATTGCTAAATTCGATGATTTTTAGTACAAAACAAAATGCAAGAAAATTTGCTTAAAGATGCAAAATTTGCGAAATTCTGAGATTTGAAGGCCAAATCACATATCGTGAGAAAACATGAAGTAGTATCAAAATATTGGTAAAAACGAATATATATACGTAAAATCACACTACATGAATAACGTGAAAAAAGTCAATATATTACCATATTTGAGGATTTTAACTTCAAATCATAGAGCGAGGTTTCGTATTATTTAGATCCAAGAAAAGACATATGACAATGTTGTTTCAAATACAAATGATACAATGTGTTTTCATTAGAATTAACTAAAATGTTAATGATTTTTCGTATATAAAGCCGATGGAAGATGTACACGTAAAACCACGCTAATCCGGCTGAAACGTCGATATATGCAATAAAACAGAACTTCTCCAATTCCAATATCTTACTCAGTATTTTAACGAGAAACAAATAGTTGATTGAAAATGAAGTGTTTAAGGTTAATTTCTGATCAATTATGTGTTTGCATCATTTTTATCGTATATTTAATGAATTAATAGCAATGAACTGAAAATTCAGAAAAACGTGGAAAAACTGCAAAATATTGCCTAATTCGATGATATTTTGTTTATATCACATAAAGGAAAAGGGGATGATAAACGTCAAAATATTGCTGAATTCGATGATTTTTAGTACGAAACAAAATGCAAGAAAACTTGCTTAAAAATGCAAAATTTTCGAAATTCTGAAATATGAAGGCCAAATCACATATCGTAAGAAAACATGAAGCAGTATCGAAATATTGGTAAAAACGAATATATATACGTAAAAGCACACTACATGAATAACGTGAAAAAAGTCATTATTATACCAAATTTGAGGATTTTAACTTCGAATCATAGAGCGACGTTTCGTATTTTTTAGACCCTAGAAAAGACGTATAAAGATGTTGCTTCCAATACAAATAATAAAAATCGATGTGTTTTCATTAAAATTAACTTAAATGTTCCTGATTTTTGGTTTATATTACCGATGGAAGATGTACACGTAAAACCGTTCTAATCCGGCTGAAACGTCGATATATGCAATAAAAACAGAACTTCTCCCCGTTTTTAATATCTTACTCAGTATTTTAACGAGAAACAAATAGTTGATTGAAAATGAAGTGTTTAAGGTTAATTTCTATTCAATTATGTGTTTGCATCATTTTTATCGTATATTTATTGAATTAATAGCAATAAACTGAAAATTCACAAAAACGTGGAAAAACAGCAAAATATTGCCTAATTCGATGATATTTTGTTTATATCACATAAAGGAAAAGGGGATGATAAAGGTCAAAATATTGCTGAATTCGATGATTTTTAGTACGAAACAAAATGCAAGAAAACTTGCTTAAAATGCAATATTATGCGAAAATCTGAGATATGAAGGCCAAATCACATATCGTGATACTACATGAAATAGTATCGAAATATTGGTAAAAATGAATATATTTACGTAATATCAAACTACATGAAAAACGTGAAAAAAGTCATTATTATACCAAATTTGAGGATTTTAACTTCGAATCATAGAGCGACGTTTCGTATTTTTTAGACCCTAGAAAAGATGTATAAAGATGTTGCTTCGAATACAAATGATAAAAATCAATGTATTTTCATTAAAATTAACTAAAATGTTCCTGATTTTCGGTTTATATTACCGATGGAAGATGTACACGTAAAACCGTTCTAATCCGGCTGAAACGTCGATATTTGCAATAAAAACAGAACTTCTCCCCTTTTCAATATCTTACTCAGTATTTTAACGAGAAACAAATAGATGATTGAAAAAGAAGTATTTAAGGTTATTTTCTGATCAATTATGTGTTTGAATACTTTTTATCGTATATTTATTGAATTAATAACAATAAACTGAAAATTCACAAAAACGTTGAAAAACGGTAAAATATTGCCTAATTCGATGATATTATGTTTAAATTTCATAAAGTAAAAGGGGATGATAAAGGTCAAAATATTGCTAAATTCGATGATTTTTAGTACAAAACAAAATGCAAGAAAACTTGCTTAAAAATGCAAAATTTGCGAAATTCTGAGATTTGAAGGCCAAATCACATATCGTGAGAAAACATGAAGTAGTATCGAAATATTGGTAAAAATGATTATATATATGAAAAATCACACTACATGAATAACGTGAAAAGTCACTATATTACCATATTTGAGGATTTTAACTTCAAATCATAGAGCGAGGTATCAGATTATTTAGATCCAAGAACAGACATATGACAATGTTGTTTCAAATACAAATGATAAAAATCAAAGTGTTTTCATTAGTATTAACTAAAATGTTCCTGATTTTCCGTTTATATTACCGATGGAAGATGTACACGTAAAACCACTCTAATCCGGCTGAAACGTCGATATATGCAATAAAAACAGAACTTCTCCCCTTTCAATATCATACTCAGTATTTTAACGAGAAACAAATAGTTGATTGAAAATGAAGTGTTTAAGGTTAATTTCTAATCAATTATGTGTTTGCATAATTTTTATCGTATATATAATGAATTAATAGCAATAAACTGAAATTTCACAAAAACGTGGATAAACAGCAAAATATTGCCCAATTCGATGATTTTTGGTACGAAAAAAATGCAAGAAAACTTGCTTAAAAATGCAATATTATGCGAAATTCTGAGATTTGAATGCCAAATCACATATCGTGATACTACATGAAACTGTATCGAAATATTGGTAAAAATGAATATATATACGTAAAATCACACTACATGAATAACGTGAAAAAAGTCACTATATTACCATATTTGAGGATTTTAACTTCAAATCATAGAGCGAGGTTTCGTATTAATTAGACCCTAGAAAAGACATATGACAATGTTGTTTCAAATACAAATGATAAAAATCAAAGTATTTTCATTAGAATTAACTGAAATGTTCCTGATTTTCCGGTTATATTACCGATGGAAGATTTACACGTAAAACCGCTCTAATCCGGCTGAAACGTCGATATATGCAATAAAAACAGAACTTCTCCCCTTTCCAATATCTTACTCAGTATTTCAGCGAGAAACAAATAGTTGATTGAAAATGAAGTATTCAAGGTTATTTTCTGATCAATTATGTGTTTGCATAATTTTTATCGTATATTTATTGAATTAATAACAATAAACTGAAAATTCACAAAAACGTGGAAAAACGGCAAAATATTGCCTAATTCGATGATATTTTGTTTATATCACATAAAGGAAAAGATGATGATAAAGGTCAAAATATTGCTAAATTCGATGATTTTTAGTACAAAACAAAATGCAACAAAACTTGCTTAAAAATGCAACATTTTCGAAATTCTGAGATATGAAGGTCAAATCACATATCGTGAGAAAACATGAAGCAGTATCGAAATATTGGTAAAAACGAATATATATACGTAAAAGCACACTACATGAATAACGTGAAAAAAGTCACTATATTACCATATTGGAGGATTTTAACTTCAAATCATAGAGCGAGGATTCGTATTATTTAGATCCAAGAAAAGACATATGACAATGTTTGTTTCAAATACAAATGATAAAAATCAAAGTGTTTTCATTAGAATTAACTGAAATGTTCCTGATTTTCCGGTTATATTACCGATGGAAGATGTACACGTAAAACCGCTCAAATCCGGCTGAAACGTCGATATATGCAATAAAAACAGAACTTCTCCCTTTTCCAATATCTTACACAGTATTTTAACGAGAAACAAATAGTTGATTGAAAATGAAGTGTTTAAGGTTAATTTCTAATCAATTATGTGTTTGCATCATTTTTATCGTATATTTAATGAATTAATAGCAATAAACTGAAAATTCACAAAAACGTGGAAAAAAAGCAAAATATTGCCTAATTCGATGATATTTTGTTTATATCACATAAAGGAAAAGGGGATGATAAACGTCAAAATATTGCTGAATTTGATGATTTTTAGTACAAAACAAAATGCAAGAAAACTTGCTTAAAATGCAATATTATGCGAAAATCTGAGATATGAAGGCCAAATCACATATCGTGATACTACATGAAATAGTATCGAAATATTGGTAAAAATGAATATATTTACGTAATATCAAACTATATGAAAAACGTGAAAAAAGTCATTATTATACCAAATTTGGGATTTTATCTTCGAATCATACAGCGACCTTTCGTATTTTTTAGACCCTAGAAAAGATGTATAAAGATGTTGCTTCCAATACAAATGATAAAAATCAATGTGTTTTCATTAAAATTAACTAAAATGTTCCTGATTTTCGGTTTATATTACCGATGGAAAATGTACACGTAAAACCGTTCAAATCCGGCTGAAACGTCGATATATGCAATAAAAACAGAACTTCTCACCTTTTCATTATCTTACTCAGTATTTTAACGAGAAACAAATAGATGATTGAAAATGAAGTATTTAAGGTTATTTTCTGATCAATTATGTGTTTGCATAATTTTTATCGTATATGTAATGAATTTATATCAATAAACTGAAAATTCACAAAACGTGGAAAAACGGCAAAATATTGCCTAATTCGATGATATTTTGTTTAAGTCACATAAAAGAAAAGGGGATGATAAACGTCAAAATATTGCTAAATTCGATGATTTTTTGTGCAAAACAAAATAAAAGAAAACTTGCTTCAAAATGCAAAATTTTCGAAATTCTGAGATTTGAAGGCTAAACCATATATCGTAAGAAAACATGAAGTAGTATCGAAACATTGGTAAAAACGAATATATATACGTAAAATCACACTACATGAATAACGTGAAAAAAGTCACTATATTACCATATTTGAGGATTTTAACTTCAAATCATAGAGAGAGGTTTCGTATTATTTAGATCCAAGAAAAGACATATGACAATGTTTTTTCAAATACAAATGATAAAAATCAAAGTGTTTTCATTAGAATTAACTAAAATATTCCTGATTTTCCGGTTATATTACCGATGGAAGATGTACAGGTAAGACCGCTCTAATCCGGCTGAAACGTCGATATATGCAATAAAAACAGAACTTCTCCCCTTTTCAATATCTTACTCAGTATTTTATTGAGAAACAAATAGATGATTGAAAATGAAGTGTTTAAGGTTAATTTCTAATCAATTATGTGTTTGTATAATTTTTATCGTATATTTTTTTAATTAATAACAATAAACTGAAAATTCACAAAAACGTTGAAAAACGGCAAATTATTGCCTAATTCGATGATATTTTGTTTAAATCACATAAAGTAAAGGGAGATGATAAAGGTCAAAATATTGCTAAATTCGATGATTTTTATTACAAAACAAAATGCAACAAAACTTGCTTAAAAATGCAAAATTTTCGAAATTCTGAGATATGAAGGCCAAATCACATATCGTGAGAAAACATGAAGCAGTATCGAAATATTGGTAAAAACGAATATATATACGTAAAAGCACACTACATGAATAACGTGAAAAAAGTCATTATTATACCAAATTTGAGGATTTTAACTTCGAATCATAGAGCGACGTTTCGTATTTTTTAGACCCTAAAAAAAGACGTATAAAGATGTTGCTTCCAATACAAATAATAAAAATCAATGTGTTTTCATTAAACTTAACTAAAATGTTCCTGATTTTCGGTTTATAGTACCGATGGAAGATGTACACGTAAAACCGTTCTAATCCGGCTGAAACGTCGATATATGCAATAAAAACAGAACTTCTCCCCTTTTCAATATCTTACTCAGTATTTTAAGGAGAAACAAATAGATGATTGAAAATGAAGTATTTAAGGTTTTTTTCTGATCAATTATGTGTTTGAATAATTTTTATCGTATATTTATTGAATTAATAGCAATAAACTGAAAATTCACAAAAACGTGGAAAAACAGCAAAATATTGCCTAATTCGATGATATTTGGTTTAAATCACAATAGGAAAAGAGGATGATAAAGGTCAAAATATTCCTAAATTCGATGATTTTTAGTACAAAACAAAATGCAAGAAAACTTGCTTAAAAATGCCAAATTTGCGAAATTCTGAGATTTGAAGGCCAAATCACATATCGTGAGAAAACATGAAGTAGTATCGAAATATTGGTAAAAACGAATATATATATGTAAAATCACACTACATGAATAACGTGAAAAAAGTCACTATATTACCATATTTGAGGATTTTAACTTCAAATCATAGAGCGAGGTATCGTATTATTTAGATCCAAGAAAAAACATGATAATGTTGTTTCAAATACAAATGATAAAAATCCATGTGTTTTCATTTGAATTAACTTAAATGTTCCTGATTTTCTGTTTATATTACCGATGGAAGATGTACACGTAAAACCACTCTAATACGGCTGAAAGGTCGATATATGCAATAAAAACAGAATTTCTCCCCATTCCAATATCTTACTCAGTATTTTAACGAGAAACAAACAGTTGATTGAAAATAAAGTGTTTAAGGTTAATTTCTAATCAATTATGTGTTTGCATCATTTTTATCGTATATATAATGAATTAATAGCAGTAAACTGAAAATTCACAAAAACGTGGATAAACAGCAAAATATTGCCTAATTCGATGATATTTTGTTTATATCACATAAAGTAAAGGGAGATGAGAAAGGTCAAAATATTGCTAAATTCGATGATTTTTATTACAAAACAAAATGCAACAAAACTTGCTTAAAAATGCAAAATTTTCGAAATTCTGAGATATGAAGGCCAAATCACATATCGTGAGAAAACATGAAGTAGTATCGAAACATTGGTAAAAACGAATATATATACGTAAAATCACACTACATGAATAACGTGAAAAAAGTCACTATATTACCATATTTGAGGATTTTAACTTCAAATCATAGAGAGAGGTTTCGTATTATTTAGATCCAAGAAAAGACATATGACAATGTTTTTTCAAATACAAATGATAAAAATCAAAGTGTTTTCATTAGAATTAACTAAAATATTCCTGATTTTCCGGTTATATTACCGATGGAAGATGTACACGTAAGACCGCTCTAATCCGGCTGAAACGTCGATATATGCAATAAAAACAGAAGTTCTCCCCTTTTCAATATCTTACTCAGTATTTTAATGAGAAACAAATAGATGATTGAAAATGAAGTGTTTAAGGTTAATTTCTAATCAATTATGTGTTTGCATAATTTTTATCGTATATTTTTTGAATTAATAACAATAAACTGAAAATTCACAAAAACGTGGAAAAACGGCAAATTATTGCCTAATTCGATGATATTTTGTTTATATCACATAAAGGAAAAGGAGATGATAAACGTCAAAATATTGCTGAATTCGATGATTTTTAGTACAAAACAAAATGCAACAAAACTTGCTTAAAAATGCAAAATTTTCGAAATTCTCAGATATGAAGGCCAAATCACATATCGTGAGAAAACATGAAGCAGTATCGAAATATTGGTAAAAACGAATATATATACGTAAAAGCACACACTACATGAATAACGTGAAAAAAGTCATTATTATACCAAATTTGAGGATTTTAACTTCGAATCATAGAGCGACGTTTCGTATTTTTTAGACCCTAAAAAAAGACGTATAAAGATGTTGCTTCCAATACAAATAATAAAAATCAATGTGTTTTCATTAAACTTAACTAAAATGTTCCTGATTTTCGGTGTATAGTACCGATGGAAGATGTACACGTAAAACCGTTCTAATCCGGCTGAAACGTCGATATATGCAATAAAAACAGAACTTCTCCCCTTTTCAATATCTTACTCAGTATTTTAACGAGAAACAAATAGATGATTGAAAATGAAGTATTTAGGGTTATTTTCTGATCAATTATGTGTTTGCATAATTTTTATCGTATATATTTTGAATTAATAACAATAAACTGAAAATTCACAAAAACGTGGAAAAACGGCAAAATATTGCCTAATTCGATGATATTTTGTTTAAATCACATCTAAATCACATTGTTTAAATCACAAGGAAAAGAGGATGATAAAGGTCAAAATATTGCTAAATTCGATGATTTTTAGTACAAAACAAAATGCAAGAAAATTTGCTTAAAGATGCAAAATTTGCGAAATTCTGAGATTTGAAGGCCAAATCACATATCGTGAGAAAACATGAAGTAGTATCAAAATATTGGTAAAAACGAATATATATACGTAAAATCACACTACATGAATAACGTGAAAAAAGTCAATATATTACCATATTTGAGGATTTTAACTTCAAATCATAGAGCGAGGTTTCGTATTATTTAGATCCAAGAAAAGACGTATGACAATGTTGTTTCAAATACAAATGATCAAAATCAATGTGTTTTCATTAGAATTAACTAAAATGTTAATGATTTTTCGTATATAAAGCCGATTGAAGATGTACACGTAAAACCACTCTAATCCGGCTGAAACGTCGATATATGCAATAAAAACAGAACTTCTCCAATTCCAATATCTTACTCAGTATTTTAACGAGAAACAAATAGTTGATTGAAAATGAAGTGTTTAAGGTTAATTTCTGATCAATTATGTGTTTGCATCATTTTTATCGTATATTTAATGAATTAATAGCAATGAACTGAAAATTCAGAAAAACGTGGAAAAACTGCAAAATATTGCCTAATTCGATGATATTTTGTTTATATCACATAAAGGAATAGAGGAATAGGGGATGATAAACGTCAAAATATTGCTGAATTCGATGATTTTTAGTACGAAACAAAATGCAAGAAAACTTGCTTAAAAATGCAAAATTTTCGAAATTCTGAAATATGAAGGCCAAATCACATATCGTAAGAAAACATAAAGCAGTATCGAAATATTGGTAAAAACGAATATATATACGTAAAAGCACACTACATGAATAACGTGAAAAAAGTCATTATTATACCAAATTTGAGGATTTTAACTTCGAATCATAGAGCGACGTTTCGTATTTTTTAGACCCTAAAAAAGACTTATAAAGATGTTGCTTCCAATACAAATAATAAAAATCAATGTGTTTTCATTAAAATTAACTAAAATGTTCCTGATTTTCGGTTTATATTACCGATGGAAGATGTACACGTAAAACCGTTCTAATCCGGCTGAAACGTCGATATATGCAATAAAAACAGAACTTCTCCCCTTTTCAATATCTTACTCAGTATTTTAACGAGAAACAAATAGTTGATTGAAAATGAAGTGTTTAAGGTTAATTTCTATTCAATTATGTGTTTGCATCATTTTTATCGTATATTTATTGAATTAATAGCAATAAACTGAAAATTCACAAAAACGTGGAAAAACAGCAAAATATTGCCTAATTCGATGATATTTTGTTTATATCACATAAAGTAAAGGGAGATGATAAAGGTCAAAATATTGCTAAATTCGATGATTTTTGGTACGAAAAAAATGCAAGAAAACTTGCTTAAAAATGCAATATTATGCGAAATTCTGAGATTTGAATGCCAAATCACATATCGTGATACTACATGAAACTGTATCGAAATATTGGTAAAAATGAATATATATACGTAAAATCACACTACATGAATAACGTGAAAAAAGTCACTATATTACCATATTTGAGGATTTTAACTTCAAATCATAGAGCGAGGTTTCGTATTAATTAGACCCTAGAAAAGACATATGACAATGTTGTTTCAAATACAAATGATAAAAATCAAAGTATTTTCATTAGAATTAACTGAAATGTTCCTGATTTTCCGGTTATATTACCGATGGAAGATTTACACGTAAAACCGCTCTAATCCGGCTGAAACGTCGATATATGCAATAAAAACAGAACTTCTCCCCTTTCCAATATCTTACTCAGTATTTCAGCGAGAAACAAATAGTTGATTGAAAATGAAGTATTTAAGGTTATTTTCTGATCAATTATGTGTTTGCATAATTTTTATCGTATATTTATTGAATTAATAACAATAAACTGAAAATTCACAAAAACGTGGAAAAACGGCAAAATATTGCCTAATTCGATGATATTTTGTTTATATCACATAAAGGAAAAGATGATGATAAAGGTCAAAATATTGCTAAATTCGATGATTTTTAGTACAAAACAAAATGCAACAAAACTTGCTTAAAAATGCAAAATTTTCGAAATTCTGAGATATGAAGGCCAAATCACATATCGTGAGAAAACATGAAGCAGTATCGAAATATTGGTAAAAACGAATATATATACGTAAAAGCACACTACATGAATAACGTGAAAAAAGTCACTATATTACCATATTTGAGGATTTTAACTTCAAATCATAGAGCGAGGTTTCGTATTATTTAGATCCAAGAAAAGACATATGACAATGTTTGTTTCAAATACAAATGATAAAAATCAAAGTGTTTTCATTAGAATTAACTGAAATGTTCCTGATTTTCCGGTTATATTACCGATGGAAGATGTACACGTAAAACCGCTCAAATCCGGCTGAAACGTCGATATATGCAATAAAAACAGAACTTCTCCCTTTTCCAATATCTTACACAGTATTTTAACGAGAAACAAATAGTTGATTGAAAATGAAGTATTTAAGGTTATTTTCTGATCAATTATGTGTTTGCATAATTTTTATCGTATATTTATTGAATTAATAACAATAAACTGAAAATTCACAAAAACGTGGAAAAACGGCAAAATATTGCCTAATTCGATGATATTTTGTTTATATCACATAAAGGAAAAGGGGATGATAAACGTCAAAATATTGCTGAATTCGATGATTTTTAGTACGAAACAAAATGCAAGAAAACTTGCTTAAAATTCAATATTATGCGAAAATCTGAGATATGAAGGCCAAATCACATATCGTGATACTACATGAAATAGTATCGAAATATTGGTAAAAATGAATATATTTACGTAATATCAAACTACATGAAAAACGTGAAAAAAGTCATTATTATACCAAATTTGAGGATTTTAACTTCGAATCTTAGAGCGACGTTTCGTATTTTTTAGACCCTATAAAAGATGTATAAAGATGTTGCTTCCAAACCAAATGATAAAAATCAATGTGTTTTCATTAAAATTAACTAAAATGTTCCTGATTTTCGGTTTATATTACCGATGGAAAATGTACACGTAAAACCGTTCTAATCCGGCTGAAACGTCGATATATGCAATAAAAACAGAACTTCTCACCTTTTCAATATCTTACTCAGTATTTTAACGAGAAACAAATAAATGATTGAAAAAGAAGTATTTAAGGTTATTTTCTGATCAATTATGTGTTTGCATAATTTTTATCGTATATGTAATGAATTTATAACAATAAACTGAAAATTCACAAAACGTGGAAAAACGGCAAAATATTGCCTAATTCGATGATATTTTGTTTAAGTCACATAAAAGAAAAGGGGATGATAAACGTCAAAGTATTGCTAAATTCGATGATTTTTAGTACAAAACAAAATGGAAGAAAACTTGCTTCAAAATGCAAAATTTTCTAAATTCTGAGATTTGAAGGCTAAACCACATATCGTAAGAAAACATGAAGTAGTATCGAAACATTGGTAAAAACGAATATATATACGTAAAATCACACTACATGAATAACGTGAAAAAAGTCGCTATATTACCATATTTGAGGATTTTAACTTCAAATCATAGAGAGAGGTTTCGTATTATTTAGACCCAAGAAAAGACATATGACAATGTTTTTTCAAATACAAATGATAAAAATCAAAGTGTTTTCATGAGAATTAACTAAAATATTCCTGATTTTCCGGTTATATTACCGATGGAAGATGTACACGTAAGACCGCTCTAATCCGGCTGAAACGTCGATATATGCAATAAAAACAGAACTTCTCCCCTTTTCAATATCTTACTCAGTATTTTAATGAGAAACAAATAGATGATTGAAAATGAAGTGTTTAAGGTTAATTTCTAATCAATTATGTGTTTGCATAATTTTTATCGTATATTTTTTGAATTAATAACAATAAACTGAAAATTCACAAAAACGTGGAAAAACGGCAAATTATTGCCTAATTCGATGATATTTTGTTTATATCACAAAAAGGAAAAGGAGATGATAAAGGTCAAAATATTGCTGAATTCGATGATTTTTAGTAGTAAACAAAATGCAAGAAAACTTGCTTAAAAATGCAAAATTTTCGAAATTCTAAAATATGAAGGCCAAATCACATATCGTAAGAAAACATGAAGCAGTATCGAATTATTGGTAAAAACGAATATATATACGTAAAAGCACACTACATGAATAACGTGAAAAAAGTCATTATTATACCAAATTTGAGGATTTTAACTTCGAATCATAGAGCGACGTTTCGTATTTTTTAGACCCTAAAAAAGACTTATAAAGATGTTGCTTCCAATACAAATTAATAAAAATCAATGTGTTTTCATTAAAATTAACTAAAATGTTCCTGATTTTCGGTTTATATTACCGATGGAAGATGTACACGTAAAACCGTTCTAATCCGGCTAAAACGTCGATATATGCAATAAAAACAGAACTTCTCCCCTTTTCAATATCTTACTCAGTATTTTAAGGAGAAACAAATAGATCATTGAAAATGAAGTATTTAAGGTTATTTTCTGATCAATTATGTGTTTGCATAATTTTTATCGTATATTTATTGAATTAATAGCAATAAACTGAAAATTCACAAAAACGTGGAAAAACAGCATAATATTGCCTAATTCGATGATATTTTGTTTATATCACATAAAGGAAAAGGGGATGATAAACGTCAAAATATTGCTGAATTCGATGATTTTTAGTACGAAACAAAATGCAGGAAAACTTGCTTAAAATGCAATATTATGCGAAAATCTGAGATATGAAGGCCAAATCACATATCGTGATACTACATGAAATAGTATCGAAATATTGGTAAAAATGAATATATTTACGTAATATCAAACTACATGAAAAACGTGAAAAAAGTCGTTATTATACCATATTTGAGGATTTTAACTTCGAATCATAGAGCGACGTTTCGTATTTTTTAGACCCTAGAAAAGATGTATAAAGATGTTGCTTCCAATACAAATGATAAAAATCAATGTATTTTCATTAAAATTAACTAAAATGTTCCTGATTTTCGGTTTATATTACCGATGGAAGATGTACACGTAAAACCGTTCTAATCCGGCTGAAACGTCGATATTTGCAATAAAAACAGAACTTCTCCCCTTTTCAATATCTTACTCAGTATTTTAACGAGAAACAAATAAATGATTGAAAAAGAAGTATTTAAGGTTATTTTCTGATCAATTATGTGTTTGCATACTTTTTATCGTATATTTATTGAATTAATAACAATAAACTGAAAATTCACAAAAACGTTGAAAAACGGTAAAATATTGCCTAATTCGATGATATTATGTTTAAATTTCATAAAGTAAAAGGGGATGATAAAGGTCAAAATATTGCTAAATTCGATGAATTTTAGTACAAAACAAAATGCAAGAAAACTTGCTTAAAAATGCAAAATTTGCGAAATTCTGAGATTTGAAGGCCAAATCACATATCGTGAGAAAACATGAAGTAGTATCGAAATATTGGTAAAAATGAATATATATATGAAAAATCACACTACATGAATAACGTGAAAAGTCACTATATTACCATATTTGAGGATTTTAACTTCAAATCATAGAGCGAGGTATCAGATTATTTAGATCCAAGAACAGACATATGACAATGTTGTTTCAAATACAAATGATAAAAATCAAAGTGTTTTCATTAGAATTAACTAAAATGTTCCTGATTTTCCGTTTATATTACCGATGGAAGATGTACACGTAAAACCACTCTAATCCGGCTGAAACGTCGATATATGCAATAAAAACAGAACTTCTCCCCTTTTCAATATCTTACTCAGTATCTTAACGAGAAACAAATAGTTGATTGAAAATGAAGTGTTTAAGGTTAATTTCTAATCAATTATGTGTTTGCATAATTTTTATCGTATATATAATGAATTAATAGCAATAAACTGAAATTTCACAAAAACGTGGATAAACAGCAAAATATTGCCTAATTCGATGATATTTTGTTTATATCACATAAAGTAAAGGGAGATGATAAAGGTCAAAATATTGCTAAATTCGATGATTTTTGGTACGAAAAAAATGCAAGAAAACTTGCTTAAAAATGCAATATTATGCGAAATTCTGAGATTTGAATGCCAAATCATATATCGTGATACTACATGAAACTGTATCGAAATATTGGTAAAAATGAATATATATACGTAAAATCACACTACATGAATAACGTGAAAAAAGTCACTATATTACCATATTTGAGGATTTTAACTTCAAATCATAGAGCGAGGTTTCGTATTAATTAGACCCTAGAAAAGACATATGACAATGTTGTTTCAAATACAAATGATAAAAATCAAAATATTTTCATTAGAATTAACTGAAATGTTCCTGATTTTCCGGTTATATTACCGATGGAAGATTTACACGTAAAACCGCTCTAATCCGGCTGAAACGTCGATATATGCAATAAAAACAGAACTTCTCCCCTTTCCAATATCTTACTCAGTATTTCAGCGAGAAACAAATAGTTGATTGAAAATGAAGTATTTAAGGTTATTTTCTGATCAATTATGTGTTTGCATAATTTTTATCGTATATTTATTGAATTAATAACAATAAACTGAAAATTCACAAAAACGTGGAAAAACGGCAAAATATTGCCTAATTCGATGATATTTTGTTTATATCACATAAAGGAAAAGATGATGATAAAGGTCAAAATATTGCTAAATTCGATGATTTTTAGTACAAAACAAAATGCAACAAAACTTGCTTAAAAATGCAAAATTTTCGAAATTCTGATATATGAAGGCCAAATCACATATCGTGAGAAAACATGAAGCAGTATCGAAATATTGGTAAAAACGAATATATATACGTAAAAGCACACTACATGAATAACGTGAAAAAAGTCACTATATTACCATATTTGAGGATTTTAACTTCAAATCATAGAGCGAGGTTTCGTATTATTTAGATCCAAGAAAAGACATATGACAATGTTTGTTTCAAATACAAATGATAAAAATCAAAGTGTTTTCATTAGAATTAACTGAAATGTTCCTGGTTTTCCGGTTATATTACCGATGGAAGATGTACACGTAAAACCGCTCAAATCCGGCTGAAACGTCGATATATGCAATAAAAACAGAACTTCTCCCTTTTCCAATATCTTACACAGTATTTTAACGAGAAACAAATAGTTGATTGAAAATGAAGTGTTTAAGGTTAATTTCTAATCAATTATGTGTTTGCATCATTTTTATCGTATATTTAATGAATTAATAGCAATCAACTGAAAATTCACAAAAACGTGGAAAAAAAGCAAAATATTGCCTAATTCGATGATATTTTGTTTATATCACATAAAGGAAAAGGGGATGATAAACGTCAAAATATTGCTGAATTTGATGATTTTTAGTACGAAACAAAATGCAAGAAAACTTGCTTAAAATGCAATATTATGCGAAAATCTGAGATATGAAGGCCAAATCACATATCGTGATACTACATGAAATAGTATCGAAATATTGGTAAAAATGAATATATTTACGTAATATCAAACTATATGAAAAACGTGAAAAAAGTCATTATTATACCAAATTTGGGATTTTAACTTCGAATCATACAGCGACCTTTCGTATTTTTTAGACCCTAGAAAAGATGTATAAAGATGTTGCTTCCAATACAAATGATAAAAATCAATGTGTTTTCAATAAAATTAACTAAAATGTTCCTGATTTTCGGTTTATATTACCGATGGAAAATGTACACGTAAAACCGTTCTAATCCGGCTGAAACGTCGATATATGCAATAAAAACAGAACTTCTCACCTTTTCATTATCTTACTCAGTATTTTAACGAGAAACAAATAGATGATTGAAAATGAAGTATTTAAGGTTATTTTCTGATCAATTATGTGTTTGCATAATTTTTATCGTATATGTAATGAATTTATAACAATAAACTGAAAATTCACAAAACGTGGAAAAACGGCAAAATATTGCCTAATTCGATGATATTTTGTTTAAGTCACATAAAAGAAAAGGGGATGATAAACGTCAAAATATTGCTAAATTCGATGATTTTTAGTGCAAAACAAAATGGAAGAAAACTTGCTTCAAAATGCAAAATTTTCGAAATTCTGAGATTTGAAGGCTAAACCACATATCGTAAGAAAACTAAAGTAGTATCGAAACATTGGTAAAAAGGAATATATATACGTAAAATCACACTAGATGAATAACGTGAAAAAAGTCACTATATTACCATATTTGAGGATTTTAACTTCAAATCATAGAGAGAGGTTTCGTATTATTTAGATCCAAGAAAAGACATATGACAATGTTTTTTCAAATACAAATGATAAAAATCAAAGTGTTTCCATTAGAATTAACTAAAATATTCCTGATTTTCCGGTTATATTACCGATGGAAGATGTACACGTAAGACCGCTCTAATCCGGCTGAAACGTCGATATATGCAATAAAAACAGAACTTCTCCCCTTTTCAATATCTTACTCAGTATTTTAATGGGAAACAAATAGATGACTGAAAATTAAGTGTTTAAGGTTAATTTCTAATCAATTATGTGTTTGCATAATTTTTATCGTATATTTTTTGAATTAATAGCAATAAACTGAAAATTCACAAAAACGTGGAAAAACGGCAAAATATTGCCTAATTCGATGATATTTTGTTTATATCACATAAAGGAAAAGATGATGATAAAGGTCAAAATATTGCTAAATTCGATGATTTTTAGTACAAAACAAAATGCAACAAAACTTGCTTAAAAATGCAAAATTTTCGAAATTCTGAGATATGAAGGCCAAATCACATATCGTGAGAAAACATGAAATAGTATCGAAATATTGGTAAAAACGAATATATATACGTAAAATCACACTACATGAATAACGTGAAAAAAGTCACTATATTACCATATTTGAGGATTTTAACTTCAAATCATAGAGCGAGGTTTCGTATTATTTAGATCCAAGAAAAGACATATGACAATGTTTGTTTCAAATACAAATGATAAAAATCAAAGTGTTTTCATTAGAATTAACAGAAATGTTCCTGATTTTCCGGTTTTATTACCGATGGAAGATGTACACGTAAAACCGCTCTAATCCGGCTGAAACGTCGATATATGCAATAAAAACAGAACTTCTCCCCTTTCCAATATCTTACTCAGTATTTTAACGAGAAACAAACAGTTGATTGAAAATGAAGTATTTAAGGTTATTTTCTGATCAATTATGTGTTTGCATAATTTTTATCGTATATTTATTGAATTAATAACAATAAACTGAAAATTCACAAAAACGTTGAAAAACGGCAAATTATTGCCTAATTCGATGATATTTTGTTTATATCACATAAAGTAAAGGGAGATGATAAAGGTCAAAATATTGCTAAATTCGATGATTTTTATTACAAAACAAAATGCAACAAAACTTGCTTAAAAATGCAAAATTTTCGAAATTCTGAGATATGAAGGCCAAATCACATATCGTGAGAAAACATGAAGCAGTATCGAAATATTGGTAAAAACGAATATATATACGTAAAAGCACACTACATGAATAACGTGAAAAAAGTCATTATTATACCAAATTTGAGGATTTTAACTTCGAATCATAGAGCGACGTTTCGTATTTTTTAGACCCTAAAAAAAGACGTATAAAGATGTTGCTTCCAATACAAATAATAAAAATCAATGTGTTTTCATTAAACTTAACTAAAATGTTCCTGATTTTCGGTTTATAGTACCGATGGAAGATGTACACGTAAAACCGTTCTAATCCGGCTGAAACGTCGATATATGCAATAAAAACAGGACTTCTCCCCTTTTCAATATCTTACTCAGTATTTTAAGGAGAAACAAATAGATGATTGAAAATGAAGTATTTAAGGTTTTTTTCTGATCAATTATGTGTTTGAATAATTTTTATCGTATATTTATTGAATTAATAGCAATAAACTGAAAATTCACAAAAACGTGGAAAAACAGCAAAATATTGCCTAATTCGATGATATTTGGTTTAAATCACAATAGGAAAAGAGGATGATAAAGGTCAAAATATTCCTAAATTCGATGATTTTTAGTACAAAACAAAATGCAAGAAAACTTGCTTAAAAATGCAAAATTTGCGAAATTCTGTGATTTGAAGGCCAAATCATATATCGTGAGAAAACATGAAGTAGTATCGAAATATTGGTAAAAACGAATATATATATGTAAAATCACACTACATGAATAACGTGAAAAAAGTCACTATATTACCATATTTGAGGATTTTAACTTCAAATCATAGAGCGAGGTATCGTATTATTTAGATCCAAGAAAAAACATATGATAATGTTGTTTCAAATACAAATGATAAAAATCCATGTGTTTTCATTTGAATTAACTTAAATGTTCCTGATTTTCTGTTTATATTACCGATGGAAGATTTACACGTAAAACCACTCTAATACGGCTGAAACGTTGATATATGCAATAAAAACAGAATTTCTCCCCATTCCAATATCTTACTCAGTATTTTAACGAGAAACAAACAGTTGATTGAAAATAAAGTGTTTAAGGTTAATTTCTAATCAATTATGTGTTTGCATCATTTTTATCGTATATATAATGAATTAATAGCAATAAACTGAAAATTCACAAAAACGTGGATAAACAGCAAAATATTGCCTAATTCGATGATATTTTGTTTATATCACATAAAGTAAAGGGAGATGATAAAGGTCAAAATATTGCTAAATTCGATGATTTTTATTACAAAACAAAATGCAACAAAACTTGCTTAAAAATGCAAAATTTTCGAAATTCTGAGATATGAAGGCCAAATCACATATCGTGAGAAAACATGAAGTAGTATCGAAACATTGGTAAAAACGAATATATATACGTAAAATCACACTACATGAATAACGTGAAAAAAGTCACTATATTACCATATTTGAGGATTTTAACTTCAAATCATAGAGAGGGATTTCGTATTATTTAGATCCAAGAAAAGACATATGACAATGTTTTTTCAAATACAAATGATAAAAATCAAAGTGTTTTCATTAGAATTAACTAAAATATTCCTGATTTTCCGGTTATATTACCGATGGAAGATGTACACGTAAGACCGCTCTAATCCGGCTGAAACGTCGATATATGCAATAAAAACAGAACTTCTCCCCTTTTCAATATCTTACTCAGTATTTTAATGAGAAACAAATAGATGATTGAAAATGAAGTGTTTAAGGTTAATTTCTAATCAATCATGTGTTTGCATAATTTTTATCGTATATTTTTTGAATTAATAGCAATAAACTGAAAATTCACAAAAACGTGGAAAAACGGCAAAATATTGCCTAATTCGATGATATTTTGTTTATATCACATAAAGGAAAAGGGGATGATAAACGTCAAAATATTGCTGAATTCGATGATTTTTAGTACGAAACAAAATGCAACAAAACTTGCTTAAAAATGCAAAATTTTCGAAATTCTGAGATATGAAGGCCAAATCACATATCGTGAGAAAACATGAAGCAGTATCGAAATATTGGTAAAAACGAATATATATACGTAAAAGCACACTACATGAATAACGTGAAAAAAGTCATTATTATACCAAATTTGAGGATTTTAACTTCGAATCATAGAGCGACGTTTCGTATTTTTTAGACCCTAAAAAAAGACGTATAAAGATGTTGCTTCCAATACAAATAATAAAAATCAATGTGTTTTCATTAAACTTAACTAAAATGTTCCTGATTTTCGGTTTATAGTACCGATGGAAGATGTACACGTAAAACCGTTCTAATCCGGCTGAAACGTCGATATATGCAATAAAAACAGGACTTCTCCCCTTTTCAATATCTTACTCAGTATTTTAAGGAGAAACAAATAGATGATTGAAAATGAAGTATTTAAGGTTTTTTTCTGATCAATTATGTGTTTGAATAATTTTTATCGTATATTTATTGAATTAATAGCAATAAACTGAAAATTCACAAAAACGTGGAAAAACAGCAAAATATTGCCTAATTCGATGATATTTGGTTTAAATCAAAATAGGAAAAGAGGATGATAAAGGTCAAAATATTCCTAAATTCGATGATTTTTAGTACAAAACAAAATGCAAGAAAACTTGCTTAAAAATGCAAAATTTGCGAAATTCTGAGATTTGAAGGCCAAATCATATATCGTGAGAAAACATGAAGTAGTATCGAAATATTGGTAAAAACGAATATATATATGTAAAATCACACTACATGAATAACGTGAAAAAAGTCAATATATTACCATATTTGAGGATTTTAACTTCAAATCATAGAGCGAGGTATCGTATTATTTAGATCCAAGAAAAAACATATGATAATGTTGTTTCAAATACAAATGATAAAAATCCATGTGTTTTCATTTGAATTAACTTAAATGTTCCTGATTTTCTGTTTATATTACCGATGGAAGATTTACACGTAAAACCACTCTAATACGGCTGAAACGTCGATATATGCAATAAAAACAGAATTTCTCCCCATTCCAATATCTTACTCAGTATTTTAACGAGAAACAAACAGTTGATTGAAAATAAAGTGTTTAAGGTTAATTTCTAATCAATTATGTGTTTGCATCATTTTTATCGTATATATAATGAATTAATAGCAATAAACTGAAAATTCACAAAAACGTGGATAAACAGCAAAATATTGCCTAATTCGATGATATTTTGTTTATATCACATAAAGTAAAGGGAGATGATAAAGGTCAAAATATTGCTAAATTCGATGATTTTTATTACAAAACAAAATGCAACAAAACTTGCTTAAAAATGCAAAATTTTCGAAATTCTGAGATATGAAGGCCAAATTACATATCGTGAGAAAACATGAAGTAGTATCGAAACATTGGTAAAAACGAATATATATACGTAAAATCACACTACATGAATAACGTGAAAAAAGTCACTATATTACCATATTTGAGGATTTTAACTTCAAATCATTTCGTATTATTTAGATCCAAGAAAAGACATATGACAATGTTTTTTCAAATACAAATGATAAAAATCAAAGTGTTTTCATTAGAATTAACTAAAATATTCCTGATTTTCCGGTTATATTACCGATGGAAGATGTACACGTAAGACCGCTCTAATCCGGCTGAAACGTCGATATATGCAATAAAAACAGAACTTCTCCCCTTTTCAATATCTTACTCAGTATTTTAATGAGAAACAAATAGATGATTGAAAATGAAGTGTTTAAGGTTTTTTTCTGATCAATTATGTGTTTGAATAATTTTTATCGTATATTTATTGAATTAATAGCAATAAACTGAAAATTCACAAAAACGTGGAAAAACAGCAAAATATTGCCTAATTCGATGATATTTGGTTTAAATCACAATAGGAAAAGAGGATGATAAAGGTCAAAATATTCCTAAATTCGATGATTTTTAGTAAAAAACAAAATGCAAGAAAACTTGCTTAAAAATGCAAAATTTGCGAAATTCTGAGATTTGAAGGCCAAATCATATATCGTGAGAAAACATGAAGTAGTATCGAAATATTGGTAAAAACGAATATATATATGTAAAATCACACTACATGAATAACGTGAAAAAAGTCACTATATTACCATATTTGAGGATTTTAACTTCAAATCATAGAGCGAGGTATCGTATTATTTAGATCCAAGAAAAAACATATGATAATGTTGTTTCAAATACAAATGATAAAAATCCATGTGTTTTCATTTGAATTAACTTAAATGTTCCTGATTTTCTGTTTATATTACCGATGGAAGATTTACACGTAAAACCACTCTAATACGGCTGAAACGTCGATATATGCAATAAAAACAGAATTTCTCCCCATTCCAATATCTTACTCAGTATTTTAACGAGAAACAAACAGTTGATTGAAAATAAAGTGTTTAAGGTTAATTTCTAATCAATTATGTGTTTGCATCATTTTTATCGTATATATAATGAATTAATAGCAATAAACTGAAAATTCACAAAAACGTGGATAAACAGCAAAATATTGCCTAATTCGATGATATTTTGTTTATATCACATAAAGTAAAGGGAGATGATAAAGGTCAAAATATTGCTAAATTCGATGATTTTTATTACAAAACAAAATGCAACAAAACTTGCTTAAAAATGCAAAATTTTCGAAATTCTGAGATATGAAGGCCAAATCACATATCGTGAGAAAACATGAAGTAGTATCGAAACATTGGTAAAAACGAATATATATACGTAAAATCACACTACATGAATAACGTGAAAAAAGTCACTATATTACCATATTTGAGGATTTTAACTTCAAATCATAGAGAGGGATTTCGTATTATTTAGATCCAAGAAAAGACATATGACAATGTTTTTTCAAATACAAATGATAAAAATCAAAGTGTTTTCATTAGAATTAACTAAAATATTCCTGATTTTCCGGTTATATTACCGATGGAAGATGTACACGTAAGACCGCTCTAATCCGGCTGAAACGTCGATATATGCAATAAAAACAGAACTTCTCCCCTTTTCAATATCTTACTCAGTATTTTAATGAGAAACAAATAGATGATTGAAAATGAAGTGTTTAAGGTTAATTTCTAATCAATCATGTGTTTGCATAATTTTTATCGTATATTTTTTGAATTAATAGCAATAAACTGAAAATTCACAAAAACGTGGAAAAACGGCAAAATATTGCCTAATTCGATGATATTTTGTTTATATCACATAAAGGAAAAGGGGATGATAAACGTCAAAATATTGCTGAATTCGATGATTTTTAGTACGAAACAAAATGCAACAAAACTTGCTTAAAAATGCAAAATTTTCGAAATTCTGAGATATGAAGGCCAAATCACATATCGTGAGAAAACATGAAGCAGTATCGAAATATTGGTAAAAACGAATATATATACGTAAAAGCACACTACATGAATAACGTGAAAAAAGTCATTATTATACCAAATTTGAGGATTTTAACTTCGAATCATAGAGCGACGTTTCGTATTTTTTAGACCCTAAAAAAAGACGTATAAAGATGTTGCTTCCAATACAAATAATAAAAATCAATGTGTTTTCATTAAACTTAACTAAAATGTTCCTGATTTTCGGTTTATAGTACCGATGGAAGATGTACACGTAAAACCGTTCTAATCCGGCTGAAACGTCGATATATGCAATAAAAACAGGACTTCTCCCCTTTTCAATATCTTACTCAGTATTTTAAGGAGAAACAAATAGATGATTGAAAATGAAGTATTTAAGGTTTTTTTCTGATCAATTATGTGTTTGAATAATTTTTATCGTATATTTATTGAATTAATAGCAATAAACTGAAAATTCACAAAAACGTGGAAAAACAGCAAAATATTGCCTAATTCGATGATATTTGGTTTAAATCAAAATAGGAAAAGAGGATGATAAAGGTCAAAATATTCCTAAATTCGATGATTTTTAGTACAAAACAAAATGCAAGAAAACTTGCTTAAAAATGCAAAATTTGCGAAATTCTGAGATTTGAAGGCCAAATCATATATCGTGAGAAAACATGAAGTAGTATCGAAATATTGGTAAAAACGAATATATATATGTAAAATCACACTACATGAATAACGTGAAAAAAGTCAATATATTACCATATTTGAGGATTTTAACTTCAAATCATAGAGCGAGGTATCGTATTATTTAGATCCAAGAAAAAACATATGATAATGTTGTTTCAAATACAAATGATAAAAATCCATGTGTTTTCATTTGAATTAACTTAAATGTTCCTGATTTTCTGTTTATATTACCGATGGAAGATTTACACGTAAAACCACTCTAATACGGCTGAAACGTCGATATATGCAATAAAAACAGAATTTCTCCCCATTCCAATATCTTACTCAGTATTTTAACGAGAAACAAACAGTTGATTGAAAATAAAGTGTTTAAGGTTAATTTCTAATCAATTATGTGTTTGCATCATTTTTATCGTATATATAATGAATTAATAGCAATAAACTGAAAATTCACAAAAACGTGGATAAACAGCAAAATATTGCCTAATTCGATGATATTTTGTTTATATCACATAAAGTAAAGGGAGATGATAAAGGTCAAAATATTGCTAAATTCGATGATTTTTATTACAAAACAAAATGCAACAAAACTTGCTTAAAAATGCAAAATTTTCGAAATTCTGAGATATGAAGGCCAAATCACATATCGTGAGAAAACATGAAGTAGTATCGAAACATTGGTAAAAACGAATATATATACGTAAAATCACACTACATGAATAACGTGAAAAAAGTCACTATATTACCATATTTGAGGATTTTAACTTCAAATCATTTCGTATTATTTAGATCCAAGAAAAGACATATGACAATGTTTTTTCAAATACAAATGATAAATATCAAAGTGTTTTCATTAGAATTAACTAAAATATTCCTGATTTTCCGGTTATATTACCGATGGAAGATGTACACGTAAGACCGCTCTAATCCGGCTGAAACGTCGATATATGCAATAAAAACAGAACTTCTCCCCTTTTCAATATCTTACTCAGTATTTTAATGAGAAACAAATAGATGATTGAAAATGAAGTGTTTAAGGTTAATTTCTAATCAATCATGTGTTTGCATAATTTTTATCGTATATTTTTTGAATTAATAGCAATAAACTGAAAATTCACAAAAACGTGGAAAAACGGCAAAATATTGCCTAATTCGATGATATTTTGTTTATATCACATAAAGGAAAAGGGAATGATAAACGTCAAAATATTGCTGAATTCGATGATTTTTAGTACGAAACAAAATGCAACAAAACTTGCTTAAAAATGCAAAATTTTCGAAATTCTGAGATATGAAGGCCAAATCACATATCGTGAGAAAACATGAAGCAGTATCGAAATATTGGTAAAAACGAATATATATACGTAAAAGCACACTACATGAATAACGTGAAAAAAGTCATTATTATACCAAATTTGAGGATTTTAACTTCGAATCATAGAGCGACGTTTCGTATTTTTTAGACCCTAAAAAAAGACGTATAAAGATGTTGCTTCCAATACAAATAATAAAAATCAATGTGTTTTCATTAAACTTAACTAAAATGTTCCTGATTTTCGGTTTATAGTACCGATGGAAGATGTACACGTAAAACCGTTCTAATCCGGCTGAAACGTCGATATATGCAATAAAAACAGGACTTCTCCCCTTTTCAATATCTTACTCAGTATTTTAAGGAGAAACAAATAGATGATTGAAAATGAAGTATTTAAGGTTTTTTTCTGATCAATTATGTGTTTGAATAATTTTTATCGTATATTTATTGAATTAATAGCAATAAACTGAAAATTCACAAAAACGTGGAAAAACAGCAAAATATTGCCTAATTCGATGATATTTGGTTTAAATCAAAATAGGAAAAGAGGATGATAAAGGTCAAAATATTCCTAAATTCGATGATTTTTAGTACAAAACAAAATGCAAGAAAACTTGCTTAAAAATGCAAAATTTGCGAAATTCTGAGATTTGAAGGCCAAATCATATATCGTGAGAAAACATGAAGTAGTATCGAAATATTGGTAAAAACGAATATATATATGTAAAATCACACTACATGAATAACGTGAAAAAAGTCACTATATTACCATATTTGAGGATTTTAACTTCAAATCATAGAGCGAGGTATCGTATTATTTAGATCCAAGAAAAAACATATGATAATGTTGTTTCAAATACAAATGATAAAAATCCATGTGTTTTCATTTGAATTAACTTAAATGTTCCTGATTTTCTGTTTATATTACCGATGGAAGATTTACACGTAAAACCACTCTAATACGGCTGAAACGTCGATATATGCAATAAAAACAGAATTTCTCCCCATTCCAATATCTTACTCAGTATTTTAACGAGAAACAAACAGTTGATTGAAAATAAAGTGTTTAAGGTTAATTTCTAATCAATTATGTGTTTGCATCATTTTTATCGTATATATAATGAATTAATAGCAATAAACTGAAAATTCACAAAAACGTGGATAAACAGCAAAATATTGCCTAATTCGATGATATTTTGTTTATATCACATAAAGTAAAGGGAGATGATAAAGGTCAAAATACTGCTAAATTCGATGATTTTTATTACAAAACAAAATGCAACAAAACTTGCTTAAAAATGCAAAATTTTCGAAATTCTGAGATATGAAGGCCAAATCACATATCGTGAGAAAACATGAAGTAGTATCGAAACATTGGTAAAAACGAATATATATACGTAAAATCACACTACATGAATAACGTGAAAAAAGTCACTATATTACCATATTTGAGGATTTTAACTTCAAATCATTTCGTATTATTTAGATCCAAGAAAAGACATATGACAATGTTTTTTCAAATACAAATGATAAAAATCAAAGTGTTTTCATTAGAATTAACTAAAATATTCCTGATTTTCCGGTTATATTACCGATGGAAGATGTACACGTAAGACCGCTCTAATCCGGCTGAAACGTCGATATATGCAATAAAAACAGAACTTCTCCCCTTTTCAATATCTTACTCAGTATTTTAATGAGAAACAAATAGATGATTGAAAATGAAGTGTTTAAGGTTAATTTCTAATCAATCATGTGTTTGCATAATTTTTATCGTATATTTTTTGAATTAATAGCAATAAACTGAAAATTCACAAAAACGTGGAAAAACGGCAAAATATTGCCTAATTCGATGATATTTTGTTTATATCACATAAAGGAAAAGGGGATGATAAACGTCAAAATATTGCTGAATTCGATGATTTTTAGTACGAAACAAAATGCAACAAAACTTGCTTAAAAATGCAAAATTTTCGAAATTCTGAAATATGAAGGCCAAATCACATATCGTAAGAAAACATGAAGCAGTATCGAAATATTGGTAAAAACGAATATATATACGTAAAAGCACACTACATGAATAACGTGAAAAAAGTCATTATTATACCAAATTTGAGGATTTTAACTTCGAATCATAGAGCGACGTTTCGTATTTTTTAGACCCTAAAAAAGACTTATAAAGATGTTGCTTCCAATACAAATAATAAAAATCAATGTGTTTTCATTAAAATTAACTAAAATGTTCCTGATTTTCGGTTTATATTACCGATGGAAGATGTACACGTAAAACCGTTCTAATCCGGCTGAAACGTCGATATATGCAATAAAAACAGAACTTCTCCCCTTTTCAATATCTTACTCAGTATTTTAAGGAGAAACAAATAGATCATTGAAAATGAAGTATTTAAGGTTATTTTCTGATCAATTATGTGTTTGCATAATTTTTATCGTATATTTATTGAATTAATAGCAATAAACTGAAAATTCACAAAAACGTGGAAAAACAGCAAAATATTGCCTAATTCGATGATATTTTGTTTATATCACAAAAAGGAAAAGGAGATGATAAAGGTCAAAATATTGCTAAATTCGATGATTTTTAGTACAAAACAAAATGCAACAAAACTTGCTTAAAAATGCAAAATTTTCGAAATTCTGAGATATGAAGGCCAAATCACATATCGTGAGAAAACATGAAGCAGTATCGAAATATTGGTAAAAACGAATATATATACGTAAAAGCACACTACATGAATAACGTGAAAAAAGTCATTATTATACCAAATTTGAGGATTTTAACTTCGAATCATAGAGCGACGTTTCGTATTTTTTAGACCCTAGAAAAGACGTATAAAGATGTTGCTTCCAATACAAATAATAAAAATCAATGTGTTTTCATTAAACTTAACTAAAATGTTCCTGATTTTCGGTTTATAGTACCGATGGAAGATGTACACGTAAAACCGTTCTAATCCGGCTGAAACGTCGATATATGCAATAAAAACAGGATTTCTCCCCTTTTCAATATCTTACTCAGTATTTTAAGGAGAAACAAATAGATGATTGAAAATGAAGTATTTAAGGTTTTTTTCTGATCAATTATGTGTTTGAATAATTTTTATCGTATATTTATTGAATTAATAGCAATAAACTGAAAATTCACAAAAACGTGGAAAAACAGCAAAATATTGCCTAATTCGATGATATTTGGTTTAAATCAAAATAGGAAAAGAGGATGATAAAGGTCAAAATATTCCTAAATTCGATGATTTTTAGTACAAAACAAAATGCAAGAAAACTTGCTTAAAAATGCAAAATTTGCGAAATTCTGAGATTTGAAGGCCAAATCATATATCGTGAGAAAACATGAAGTAGTATCGAAATATTGGTAAAAACGAATATATATATGTAAAATCACACTACATGAATAACGTGAAAAAAGTCACTATATTACCATATTTGAGGATTTTAACTTCAAATCATAGAGCGAGGTATCGTATTATTTAGATCCAAGAAAAAACATATGATAATGTTGTTTCAAATACAAATGATAAAAATCCATGTGTTTTCATTTGAATTAACTTAAATGTTCCTGATTTTCTGTTTATATTACCGATGGAAGATTTACACGTAAAACCACTCTAATACGGCTGAAACGTCGATATATGCAATAAAAACAGAATTTCTCCCCATTCCAATATCTTACTCAGTATTTTAACGAGAAACAAACAGTTGATTGAAAATAAAGTGTTTAAGGTTAATTTCTAATCAATTATGTGTTTGCATCATTTTTATCGTATATATAATGAATTAATAGCAATAAACTGAAAATTCACAAAAACGTGGATAAACAGCAAAATATTGCCTAATTCGATGATATTTTGTTTATATCACATAAAGTAAAGGGAGATGATAAAGGTCAAAATATTGCTAAATTCGATGATTTTTATTACAAAACAAAATGCAACAAAACTTGCTTAAAAATGCAAAATTTTCGAAATTCTGAGATATGAAGGCCAAATCACATATCGTGAGAAAACATGAAGTAGTATCGAAACATTGGTAAAAACGAATATATATACGTAAAATCACACTACATGAATAACGTGAAAAAAGTCACTATATTACCATATTTGAGGATTTTAACTTCAAATCATTTCGTATTATTTAGATCCAAGAAAAGACATATGACAATGTTTTTTCAAATACAAATGATAAAAATCAAAGTGTTTTCATTAGAATTAACTAAAATATTCCTGATTTTCCGGTTATATTACCGATGGAAGATGTACACGTAAGACCGCTCTAATCCGGCTGAAACGTCGATATATGCAATAAAAACAGAACTTCTCCCCTTTTCAATATCTTACTCAGTATTTTAATGAGAAACAAATAGATGATTGAAAATGAAGTGTTTAAGGTTAATTTCTAATCAATCATGTGTTTGCATAATTTTTATCGTATATTTTTTGAATTAATAGCAATAAACTGAAAATTCACAAAAACGTGGAAAAACGGCAAAATATTGCCTAATTCGATGATATTTTGTTTATATCACATAAAGGAAAAGGGGATGATAAACGTCAAAATATTGCTGAATTCGATGATTTTTAGTACGAAACAAAATGCAACAAAACTTGCTTAAAAATGCAAAATTTTCGAAATTCTGAGATATGAAGGCCAAATCACATATCGTGAGAAAACATGAAGCAGTATCGAAATATTGGTAAAAACGAATATATATACGTAAAAGCACACTACATGAATAACGTGAAAAAAGTCATTATTATACCAAATTTGAGGATTTTAACTTCGAATCATAGAGCGACGTTTCGTATTTTTTAGACCCTAAAAAAAGACGTATAAAGATGTTGCTTCCAATACAAATAATAAAAATCAATGTGTTTTCATTAAACTTAACTAAAATGTTCCTGATTTTCGGTTTATAGTACCGATGGAAGATGTACACGTAAAACCGTTCTAATCCGGCTGAAACGTCGATATATGCAATAAAAACAGGACTTCTCCCCTTTTCAATATCTTACTCAGTATTTTAAGGAGAAACAAATAGATGATTGAAAATGAAGTATTTAAGGTTTTTTTCTGATCAATTATGTGTTTGAATAATTTTTATCGTATATTTATTGAATTAATAGCAATAAACTGAAAATTCACAAAAACGTGGAAAAACAGCAAAATATTGCCTAATTCGATGATATTTGGTTTAAATCAAAATAGGAAAAGAGGATGATAAAGGTCAAAATATTCCTAAATTCGATGATTTTTAGTACAAAACAAAATGCAAGAAAACTTGCTTAAAAATGCAAAATTTGCGAAATTCTGAGATTTGAAGGCCAAATCATATATCGTGAGAAAACATGAAGTAGTATCGAAATATTGGTAAAAACGAATATATATATGTAAAATCACACTACATGAATAACGTGAAAAAAGTCACTATATTACCATATTTGAGGATTTTAACTTCAAATCATAGAGCGAGGTATCGTATTATTTAGATCCAAGAAAAAACATATGATAATGTTGTTTCAAATACAAATGATAAAAATCCATGTGTTTTCATTTGAATTAACTTAAATGTTCCTGATTTTCTGTTTATATTACCGATGGAAGATTTACACGTAAAACCACTCTAATACGGCTGAAACGTCGATATATGCAATAAAAACAGAATTTCTCCCCATTCCAATATCTTACTCAGTATTTTAACGAGAAACAAACAGTTGATTGAAAATAAAGTGTTTAAGGTTAATTTCTAATCAATTATGTGTTTGCATCATTTTTATCGTATATATAATGAATTAATAGCAATAAACTGAAAATTCACAAAAACGTGGATAAACAGCAAAATATTGCCTAATTCGATGATATTTTGTTTATATCACATAAAGTAAAGGGAGATGATAAAGGTCAAAATATTGCTAAATTCGATGATTTTTATTACAAAACAAAATGCAACAAAACTTGCTTAAAAATGCAAAATTTTCGAAATTCTGAGATATGAAGGCCAAATCACATATCGTGAGAAAACATGAAGTAGTATCGAAACATTGGTAAAAACGAATATATATACGTAAAATCACACTACATGAATAACGTGAAAAAAGTCACTATATTACCATATTTGAGGATTTTAACTTCAAATCATTTCGTATTATTTAGATCCAAGAAAAGACATATGACAATGTTTTTTCAAATACAAATGATAAAAATCAAAGTGTTTTCATTAGAATTAACTAAAATATTCCTGATTTTCCGGTTATATTACCGATGGAAGATGTACACGTAAGACCGCTCTAATCCGGCTGAAACGTCGATATATGCAATAAAAACAGAACTTCTCCCCTTTTCAATATCTTACTCAGTATTTTAATGAGAAACAAATAGATGATTGAAAATGAAGTGTTTAAGGTTAATTTCTAATCAATCATGTGTTTGCATAATTTTTATCGTATATTTTTTGAATTAATAGCAATAAACTGAAAATTCACAAAAACGTGGAAAAACGGCAAAATATTGCCTAATTCGATGATATTTTGTTTATATCACATAAAGGAAAAGGGGATGATAAACGTCAAAATATTGCTGAATTCGATGATTTTTAGTACGAAACAAAATGCAACAAAACTTGCTTAAAAATGCAAAATTTTCGAAATTCTGAAATATGAAGGCCAAATCACATATCGTAAGAAAACATGAAGCAGTATCGAAATATTGGTAAAAACGAATATATATACGTAAAAGCACACTACATGAATAACGTGAAAAAAGTCATTATTATACCAAATTTGAGGATTTTAACTTCGAATCATAGAGCGACGTTTCGTATTTTTTAGACCCTAAAAAAGACATATAAAGATGTTGCTTCCAATACAAATAATAAAAATCAATGTGTTTTCATTAAAATTAACTAAAATGTTCCTGATTTTCGGTTTATATTACCGATGGAAGATGTACACGTAAAACCGTTCTAATCCGGCTGAAACGTCGATATATGCAATAAAAACAGAACTTCTCCCCTTTTCAATATCTTACTCAGTATTTTAAGGAGAAACAAATAGATCATTGAAAATGAAGTATTAAAGGTTATTTTCTGATCAATTATGTGTTTGCATAATTTTTATCGTATATTTATTGAATTAATAGCAATAAACTGAAAATTCACAAAAACGTGGAAAAACAGCAAAATATTGCCTAATTCGATGATATTTTGTTTATATCACAAAAAGGAAAAGGAGATGATAAAGGTCAAAATATTGCTAAATTCGATGATTTTTAGTACAAAACAAAATGCAACAAAACTTGCTTAAAAATGCAAAATTTTCGAAATTCTGAGATATGAAGGCCAAATCACATATCGTGAGAAAACATGAAGCAGTATCGAAATATTGGTAAAAACGAATATATATACGTAAAAGCACACTACATGAATAACGTGAAAAAAGTCATTATTATACCAAATTTGAGGATTTTAACTTCGAATCATAGAGCGACGTTTCGTATTTTTTAGACCCTAGAAAAGACGTATAAAGATGTTGCTTCCAATACAAATAATAAAAATCAATGTGTTTTCATTAAAATTAACTTAAATGTTCCTGATTTTTGGTTTATATTACCGATGGAAGATGTACACGTAAAACCGTTCTAATCCGGCTGAAACGTCGATATATGCAATAAAAACAGAACTTCTCCCTTTTTTAATATCTTACTCAGTATTTTAACGAGAAACAAATAGTTGATTGAAAATGAAGTGTTTAAGGTTAATTTCTATTCAATTATGTGTTTGCATCATTTTTATCGTATATTTATTGAATTAATAGCAATAAACTGAAAATTCACAAAAACGTGGAAAAACAGCAAAATATTGCCTAATTCGATGATATTTTGTTTATATCACATAAAGGAAAAGGGGATGATAAACGTCAAAATATTGCTGAATTCGATGATTTTTAGTACGAAACAAAATGCAAGAAAACTTGCTTAAAATGCAATATTATGCGAAAATCTGAGATATGAAGGCCAAATCACATATCGTGATACTCCATGAAATAGTATCGAAATATTGGTAAAAATGAATATATTTACGTAATATCAAACTACATGAAAAACGTGAAAAAAGTCATTATTATACCAAATTTGAGGATTTTAACTTCGAATCATAGAGCGACGTTTCGAATTTTTTAGACCCTAGAAAAGATGTATAAAGATGTTGCTTCCAATACAAATGTTAAAAATCAATGTATTTTCATTAAAATTAACTAAAATGTTCCTGATTTTCGGTTTATATTACCGATGGAAGATGTACACGTAAAACCGTTCTAATCCGGCTGAAACGTCGATATTTGCAATAAAAACAGAACTTCTCCCCTTTTCAATATCTTACTCAGTATTTTAACGAGAAACAAATAAATGATTGAAAAAGAAGTATTTAAGGTTATTTTCTGATCAATTATGTGTTTGCATACTTTTTATCGTATATTTATTGAATTAATAACAATAAACTGAAAATTCACATAAACGTTGAAAAACGGTAAAATATTGCCTAATTCGATGATATTATGTTTAAATTTCATAAAGTAAAAGGGGATGATAAAGGTCAAAATATTGCTAAATTCGATGATTTTTAGTACAAAACAAAATGCAAGAAAACTTGCTTAAAAATGCAAAATTTGCGAAATTCTGAGATTTGAAGGCCAAATCACATATCGTGAGAAAACATGAAGTAGTATCGAAATATTGGTAAAAATGAATATATATATGAAAAATCACACTACATGAATAACGTGAAAAGTCACTATATTACCATACTTGAGGATTTTAACTTCAAATCATAGAGCGAGGTATCAGATTATTTAGATCCAAGAACAGACATATGACAATGTTGTTTCAAATACAAATGATAAAAATCAAAGTGTTTTCATTAGAATTAACTAAAATGTTCCTGATTTTCCGTTTATATTACCGATGGAAGATGTACACTTAAAACCACTCTAATCCGGCTGAAACGTCGATATATGCAATAAAAACAGAACTTCTCCCATTTTCAATATCTTACTCAGTATCTTAACGAGAAACAAATAGTTGATTGAAAATGAAGTGTTTAAGGTTAATTTCTAATCAATTATGTGTTTGCATAATTTTTATCGTATATATAATGAATTAATAGCAATAAACTGAAATTTCACAAAAACGTGGATAAACAGCAAAATATTGCCTAATTCGATGATATTTTGTTTATATCACATAAAGTAAAGGGAGATGATAAAGGTCAAAATATTGCTAAATTCGATGATTTTTGGTACGAAAAAAATGCAAGAAAACTTGCTTAAAAATGCAATATTATGCGAAATTCTGAGATTTGAATGCCAAATCACATATCGTGATACTACATGAAACTGTATCGACATATTGGTAAAAATGAATATATATACGTAAAATCACACTACATGAATAACGTGAAAAAAGTCACTATATTACCATATTTGAGGATTTTAACTTCAAATCATAGAGCGAGGTTTCGTATTAATTAGACCCTAGAAAAGACATATGACAATGTTGTTTCAAATACAAATGATAAAAATCAAAGTATTTTCATTAGAATTAACTGAAATGTTCCTGATTTTCCGGTTATATTACCGATGGAAGATTTACACGTAAGACCGCTCTAATCCGGCTGAAACGTCGATATATGCAATAAAAACAGAACTTCTTCCCTTTTCAATATCTTACTCAGTATTTTAATGGGAAACAAATAGATGACTGAAAATGAAGTGTTTAAGGTTAATTTCTAATCAATTATGTGTTTGCATAATTTTTATCGTATATTTTTTTGAATTAATAGCAATAAACTGAAAATTCACAAAAACGTGGAAAAACGGCAAAATATTGCCTAATTCGGTGATATTTTGTTTATATCACATAAAGGAAAAGATGATGATAAAGGTCAAAATATTGCTAAATTCGATGATTTTTAGTACAAAACAAAATGCAACAAAACTTGCTTAAAAATGCAAAATTTTCGAAATTCTGAGATATGAAGGCCAAATCACATATCGTGAGAAAACATGAAATAGTATCGAAATATTGGTAAAAACGAATATATATACGTAAAATCACACTACATGAATAACGTGAAAAAAGTCACTATATTACCATATTTGAGGATTTTAACTTCAAATCATTGAGCGAGGTTTCGTATTATTTAGATCCAAGAAAAGACATATGACAATGTTTGTTTCAAATACAAATGATAAAAATCAAAGTGTTTTCATTAGAATTAACAGAAATGTTCCTGATTTTCCGGTTATATTACCGATGGAAGATGTACACGTAAAACCGCTCTAATCCGGCTGAAACGTCGATATATGCAATAAAAACAGAACTTCTCCCCTTTCCAATATCTTACTCAGTATTTTAACGAGAAACAAATAGTTGATTGAAAATGAAGTATTTAAGGTTATTTTCTGATCAATTATGTGTTTGCATAATTTTTATCGTATATTTATTGAATTAATAACAATAAACTGAAAATTCACAAAAACGTTGAAAAACGGCAAATTATTGCCTAATTCGATGATATTTTGTTTATATCACATAAAGTAAAGGGAGATGATAAAGGTCAAAATATTGCTAAATTCGATGATTTTTATTACAAAACAAAATGCAACAAAACTTGCTTAAAAATGCAAAATTTTCGAAATTCTGAGATATGAAGGCCAAATCACATATCGTGAGAAAACATGAAGCAGTATCGAAATATTGGTAAAAACGAATATATATACGTAAAAGCACACTACATGAATAACGTGAAAAAAGTCATTATTATACCAAATTTGAGGATTTTAACTTCGAATCATAGAGCGACGTTTCGTATTTTTTAGACCCTAAAAAAAGACGTATAAAGATGTTGCTTCCAATACAAATAATAAAAATCAATGTGTTTTCATTAAACTTAACTAAAATGTTCCTGATTTTCGGTTTATAGTACCGATGGAAGATGTACACGTAAAACCGTTCTAATCCGGCTGAAACGTCGATATATGCAATAAAAACAGGACTTCTCCCCTTTTCAATATCTTACTCAGTATTTTAAGGAGAAACAAATAGATGATTGAAAATGAAGTATTTAAGGTTTTTTTCTGATCAATTATGTGTTTGAATAATTTTTATCGTATATCTATTGAATTAATAGCAATAAACTGAAAATTCACAAAAACGTGGAAAAACAGCAAAATATTGCCTAATTCGATGATATTTGGTTTAAATCACAATAGGAAAAGAGGATGATAAAGGTCAAAATATTCCTAAATTCGATGATTTTTAGTACAAAACAAAATGCAAGAAAACTTGCTTAAAAATGCAAAATTTGCGAAATTCTGTGATTTGAAGGCCAAATCATATATCGTGAGAAAACATGAAGTAGTATCGAAATATTGGTAAAAACGAATATATATATGTAAAATCACACTACATGAATAACGTGAAAAAAGTCACTATATTACCATATTTGAGGATTTTAACTTCAAATCATAGAGCGAGGTATCGTATTATTTAGATCCAAGAAAAAACATATGATAATGTTGTTTCAAATACAAATGATAAAAATCCATGTGTTTTCATTTGAATTAACTTAAATGTTCCTGATTTTCTGTTTATATTACCGATGGAAGATTTACACGTAAAACCACTCTAATACGGCTGAAACGTCGATATATGCAATAAAAACAGAATTTCTCCCCATTCCAATATCTTACTCAGTATTTTAACGAGAAACAAACAGTTGATTGAAAATAAAGTGTTTAAGGTTAATTTCTAATCAACTATGTGTTTGCATCATTTTTATCGTATATATAATGAATTAATAGCAATAAACTGAAAATTCACAAAAACGTGGATAAACAGCAAAATATTGCCTAATTCGATGATATTTTGTTTATATCACATAAAGTAAAGGGAGATGATAAAGGTCAAAATATTGCTAAATTCGATGATTTTTATTACAAAACAAAATGCAACAAAACTTGCTTAAAAATGCAAAATTTTCGAAATTCTGAGATATGAAGGCCAAATCACATATCGTGAGAAAACATGAAGTAGTATCGAAACATTGGTAAAAACGAATATATATACGTAAAATCACACTACATGAATAACGTGAAAAAAGTCACTATATTACCATATTTGAGGATTTTAACTTCAAATCATAGAGAGAGGTTTCGTATTATTTAGATCCAAGAAAAGACATATGACAATGTTTGTTTCAAATACAAATGATAAAAATCAAAGTGTTTTCTTTAGAATTAACAGAAATGTTCCTGATTTTCCGGTTATATTACCGATGGAAGATGTACACGTAAAACCGCTCTAATCCGGCTGAAACGTCGATATATGCAATAAAAACAGAACTTCTCCCCTTTCCAATATCTTACTCAGTATTTTAACGAGAAACAAATAGTTGATTGAAAATGAAGTATTTAAGGTTATTTTCTGATCAATTATGTGTTTGCATAATTTTTATCGTATATTTATTGAATTAATAACAATAAACTGAAAATTCACAAAAACGTTGAAAAACGGCAAATTATTGCCTAATTCGATGATATTTTGTTTATATCACATAAAGTAAAGGGAGATGATAAAGGTCAAAATATTGCTAAATTCGATGATTTTTATTACAAAACAAAATGCAACAAAACTTGCTTAAAAATGCAAAATTTTCGAAATTCTGAGATATGAAGGCCAAATCACATATCGTGAGAAAACATGAAGCAGTATCGAAATATTGGTAAAAACGAATATATATACGTAAAAGCACACTACATGAATAACGTGAAAAAAGTCATTATTATACCAAATTTGAGGATTTTAACTTCGAATCATAGAGCGACGTTTCGTATTTTTTAGACCCTAAAAAAAGACGTATAAAGATGTTGCTTCCAATACAAATAATAAAAATCAATGTGTTTTCATTAAACTTAACTAAAATGTTCCTGATTTTCGGTTTATAGTACCGATGGAAGATGTACACGTAAAACCGTTGTAATCCGGCTGAAACGTCGATATATGCAATAAAAACAGGACTTCTCCCCTTTTCAATATCTTACTCAGTATTTTAAGGAGAAACAAATAGATGATTGAAAATGAAGTATTTAAGGTTTTTTTCTGATCAATTATGTGTTTGAATAATTTTTATCGTATATTTATTGAATTAATAGCAATAAACTGAAAATTCACAAAAACGTGGAAAAACAGCAAAATATTGCCTAATTCGATGATATTTGGTTTAAATCACAATAGGAAAAGAGGATGATAAAGGTCAAAATATTCCTAAATTCGATTATTTTTAGTACAAAACAAAATGCAAGAAAACCTGCTTAAAAATGCAAAATTTGCGAAATTCTGAGATTTGAAGGCCAAATCATATATCGTGAGAAAACATGAAGTAGTATCGAAATATTGGTAAAAACGAATATATATATGTAAAATCACACTACATGAATAACGTGAAAAAAGTCACTATATTACCATATTTGAGGATTTTAACTTCAAATCATAGAGCGAGGTATCGTATTATTTAGATCCAAGAAAAAACATATGATAATGTTGTTTCAAATACAAATGATAAAAATCCATGTGTTTTCATTTGAATTAACTTAAATGTTCCTGATTTTCTGTTTATATTACCGATGGAAGATTTACACGTAAAACCACTCTAATACGGCTGAAACGTCGATATATGCAATAAAAACAGAATTTCTCCCCATTCCAATATCTTACTCAGTATTTTAACGAGAAACAAACAGTTGATTGAAAATAAAGTGTTTAAGGTTAATTTCTAATCAATTATGTGTTTGCATCATTTTTATCGTATATATAATGAATTAATAGCAATAAACTGAAAATTCACAAAAACGTGGATAAACAGCAAAATATTGCCTAATTCGATGATATTTTGTTTATATCACATAAAGTAAAGGGAGATGATAAAGGTCAAAATATTGCTAAATTCGATGATTTTTATTACAAAACAAAATGCAACAAAACTTGCTTAAAAATGCAAAATTTTCGAAATTCTGAGATATGAAGGCCAAATCACATATCGTGAGAAAACATGAAGTAGTATCGAAACATTGGTAAAAACGAATATATATACGTAAAATCACACTACATGAATAACGTGAAAAAAGTCACTATATTACCATATTTGAGGATTTTAACTTCAAATCATAGAGAGGGATTTTGTATTATTTAGATCCAAGAAAAGACATATGACAATGTTTTTTCAAATACAAATGATAAAAATCAAAGTGTTTTCATTAGAATTAACTAAAATATTCCTGATTTTCCGGTTATATTACCGATGGAAGATGTACACGTAAGACCGCTCTAATCCGGCTGAAACGTCGATATATGCAATAAAAACAGAACTTCTCCCCTTTTCAATATCTTACTCAGTATTTTAATGAGAAACAAATAGATGATTGAAAATGAAGTGTTTAAGGTTAATTTCTAATCAATCATGTGTTTGCATAATTTTTATCGTATATTTTTTGAATTAATAGCAATAAACTGAAAATTCACAAAAACGTGGAAAAACGGCAAAATATTGCCTAATTCGATGATATTTTGTTTATATCACATAAAGGAAAAGGGGATGATAAACGTCAAAATATTGCTGAATTCGATGATTTTTAGTACGAAACAAAATGCAACAAAACTTGCTTAAAAATGCAAAATTTTCGAAATTCTGAAATATGAAGGCCAAATCACATATCGTAAGAAAACATGAAGCAGTATCGAAATATTGGTAAAACGAATATATATACGTAAAAGCACACTACATGAATAACGTGAAAAAGTCATTATTATACCAAATTTGAGGATTTTAACTTCGAATCATAGAGCGACGTTTCGTATTTTTTAGACCCTAAAAAAGACTTATAAAGATGTTGCTTCCAATACAAATAATAAAAATCAATGTGTTTTCATTAAAATTAACTAAAATGTTCCTGATTTTCGGTTTATATTACCGATGGAAGATGTACACGTAAAACCGTTCTAATCCGGCTGAAACGTCGATATATGCAATAAAAACAGAACTTCTCCCCTTTTCAATATCTTACTCAGTATTTTAAGGAGAAACAAATAGATCATTGAAAATGAAGTATTTAAGGTTATTTTCTGATCAATTATGTGTTTGCATAATTTTTATCGTATATTTATTGAATTAATAGCAATAAACTGAAAATTCACAAAAACGTGGAAAAACAGCAAAATATTGCCTAATTCGATGATATTTTGTTTATATCACAAAAAGGAAAAGGAGATGATAAAGGTCAAAATATTGCTAAATTCGATGATTTTTATTACAAAACAAAATGCAACAAAACTTGCTTAAAAATGCAAAATTTTCGAAATTCTGAGATATGAAGGCCAAATCACATATCGTGAGAAAACATGAAGCAGTATCGAAATATTGGTAAAAACGAATATATATACGTAAAAGCACTTTACATGAATAACGTGAAAAAAGTCATTATTATACCAAATTTGAGGATTTTAACTTCGAATCATAGAGCGACGTTTCGTATTTTTTAGACCCTAAAAAAAGACGTATAAAGATGTTGCTTCCAATACAAATAATAAAAATCAATGTGTTTTCATTAAACTTAACTAAAATGTTCCTGATTTTCGGTTTATAGTACCGATGGAAGATGTACACGTAAAACCGTTCTAATCCGGCTGAAACGTCGATATATGCAATAAAAACAGGACTTCTCCCCTTTTCAATATCTTACTCAGTATTTTAAGGAGAAACAAATAGATGATTGAAAATGAAGTATTTAAGGTTTTTTTTCTGATCAATTATGTGTTTGAATAATTTTTATCGTATATTTATTGAATTAATAGCAATAAACTGAAAATTCACAAAAACGTGGAAAAACAGCAAAATATTGCCTAATTCGATGATATTTGGTTTAAATCACAATAGGAAAAGAGGATGATAAAGGTCAAAATATTCCTAAATTCGATGATTTTTAGTACAAAACAAAATGCAAGAAAACTTGCTTAAAAATGCAAAATTTGCGAAATTCTGAGATTTGAAGGCCAAATCATATATCGTGAGAAAACATGAAGTAGTATCGAAATATTGGTAAAAACGAATATATATATGTAAAATCACACCACATGAATAACGTGAAAAAAGTCACTATATTACCATATTTGAGGATTTTAACTTCAAATCATAGAGCGAGGTATCGTATTATTTAGATCCAAGAAAAAACATATGATAATGTTGTTTCAAATACAAATGATAAAAATCCATGTGTTTTCATTTGAATTAACTTAAATGTTCCTGATTTTCTGTTTATATTACCGATGGAAGATTTACACGTAAAACCACTCTAATACGGCTGAAACGTCGATATATGCAATAAAAACAGAATTTCTCCCCATTCCAATATCTTACTCAGTATTTTAACGAGAAACAAACAGTTGATTGAAAATAAAGTGTTTAAGGTTAATTTCTAATCAATTATGTGTTTGCATCATTTTTATCGTATATATAATGAATTAATAGCAATAAACTGAAAATTCACAAAAACGTGGATAAACAGCAAAATATTGCCTAATTCGATGATATTTTGTTTATATCACATAAAGTAAAGGGAGATGATAAAGGTCAAAATATTGCTAAATTCGATGATTTTTATTACAAAACAAAATGCAACAAAACTTGCTTAAAAATGCAAAATTTTCGAAATTCTGAGATATGAAGGCCAAATCACATATCGTGAGAAAACATGAAGTAGTATCGAAACATTGGTAAAAACGAATATATATACGTAAAATCACACTACATGAATAACGTGAAAAAAGTCACTATATTACCATATTTGAGGATTTTAACTTCAAATCATTTCGTATTATTTAGATCCAAGAAAAGACATATGACAATGTTTTTTCAAATACAAATGATAAAAATCAAAGTGTTTTCATTAGAATTAACTAAAATATTCCTGATTTTCCGGTTATATTACCGATGGAAGATGTACACGTAAGACCGCTCTAATCCGGCTGAAACGTCGATATATGCAATAAAAACAGAACTTCTCCCCTTTTCAATATCTTACTCAGTATTTTAATGAGAAACAAATAGATGATTGAAAATGAAGTGTTTAAGGTTAATTTCTAATCAATCATGTGTTTGCATAATTTTTATCGTATATTTTTTGAATTAATAGCAATAAACTGAAAATTCACAAAAACGTGGAAAAACGGCAAAATATTGCCTAATTCGATGATATTTTGTTTATATCACATAAAGGAAAAGGGGATGATAAACGTCAAAATATTGCTGAATTCGATGATTTTTAGTACGAAACAAAATGCAACAAAACTTGCTTAAAAATGCAAAATTTTCGAAATTCTGAAATATGAAGGCCAAATCACATATCGTAAGAAAACATGAAGCAGTATCGAAATATTGGTAAAAACGAATATATATACGTAAAAGCACACTACATGAATAACGTGAAAAAAGTCATTATTATACCAAATTTGAGGATTTTAACTTCGAATCATAGAGCGACGTTTCGTATTTTTTAGACCCTAAAAAAGACTTATAAAGATGTTGCTTCCAATACAAATAATAAAAATCAATGTGTTTTCATTAAAATTAACTAAAATGTTCCTGATTTTCGGTTTATATTACCGATGGAAGATGTACACGTAAAACCGTTCTAATCCGGCTGAAACGTCGATATATGCAATAAAAACAGAACTTCTCCCCTTTTCAATATCTTACTCAGTATTTTAAGGAGAAACAAATAGATCATTGAAAATGAAGTATTAAAGGTTATTTTCTGATCAATTATGTGTTTGCATAATTTTTATCGTATATTTATTGAATTAATAGCAATAAACTGAAAATTCACAAAAACGTGGAAAAACAGCAAAATATTGCCTAATTCGATGATATTTTGTTTATATCACAAAAAGGAAAAGGAGATGATAAAGGTCAAAATATTGCTAAATTCGATGATTTTTAGTACAAAACAAAATGCAACAAAACTTGCTTAAAAATGCAAAATTTTCGAAATTCTGAGATATGAAGGCCAAATCACATATCGTGAGAAAACATGAAGCAGTATCGAAATATTGGTAAAAACGAATATATATACGTAAAAGCACACTACATGAATAACGTGAAAAAAGTCATTATTATACCAAATTTGAGGATTTTAACTTCGAATCATAGAGCGACGTTTCGTATTTTTTAGACCCTAGAAAAGACGTATAAAGATGTTGCTTCCAATACAAATAATAAAAATCAATGTGTTTTCATTAAAATTAACTTAAATGTTCCTGATTTTTGGTTTATATTACCGATGGAAGATGTACACGTAAAACCGTTCTAATCCGGCTGAAACGTCGATATATGCAATAAAAACAGAACTTCTCCCTTTTTTAATATCTTACTCAGTATTTTAACGAGAAACAAATAGTTGATTGAAAATGAAGTGTTTAAGGTTAATTTCTATTCAATTATGTGTTTGCATCATTTTTATCGTATATTTATTGAATTAATAGCAATAAACTGAAAATTCACAAAAACGTGGAAAAACAGCAAAATATTGCCTAATTCGATGATATTTTGTTTATATCACATAAAGGAAAAGGGGATGATAAACGTCAAAATATTGCTGAATTCGATGATTTTTAGTACGAAACAAAATGCAAGAAAACTTGCTTAAAATGCAATATTATGCGAAAATCTGAGATATGAAGGCCAAATCACATATCGTGATACTCCATGAAATAGTATCGAAATATTGGTAAAAATGAATATATTTACGTAATATCAAACTACATGAAAAACGTGAAAAAAGTCATTATTATACCAAATTTGAGGATTTTAACTTCGAATCATAGAGCGACGTTTCGAATTTTTTAGACCCTAGAAAAGATGTATAAAGATGTTGCTTCCAATACAAATGTTAAAAATCAATGTATTTTCATTAAAATTAACTAAAATGTTCCTGATTTTCGGTTTATATTACCGATGGAAGATGTACACGTAAAACCGTTCTAATCCGGCTGAAACGTCGATATTTGCAATAAAAACAGAACTTCTCCCCTTTTCAATATCTTACTCAGTATTTTAACGAGAAACAAATAAATGATTGAAAAAGAAGTATTTAAGGTTATTTTCTGATCAATTATGTGTTTGCATACTTTTTATCGTATATTTATTGAATTAATAACAATAAACTGAAAATTCACATAAACGTTGAAAAACGGTAAAATATTGCCTAATTCGATGATATTATGTTTAAATTTCATAAAGTAAAAGGGGATGATAAAGGTCAAAATATTGCTAAATTCGATGATTTTTAGTACAAAACAAAATGCAAGAAAACTTGCTTAAAAATGCAAAATTTGCGAAATTCTGAGATTTGAAGGCCAAATCACATATCGTGAGAAAACATGAAGTAGTATCGAAATATTGGTAAAAATGAATATATATATGAAAAATCACACTACATGAATAACGTGAAAAGTCACTATATTACCATACTTGAGGATTTTAACTTCAAATCATAGAGCGAGGTATCAGATTATTTAGATCCAAGAACAGACATATGACAATGTTGTTTCAAATACAAATGATAAAAATCAAAGTGTTTTCATTAGAATTAACTAAAATGTTCCTGATTTTCCGTTTATATTACCGATGGAAGATGTACACTTAAAACCACTCTAATCCGGCTGAAACGTCGATATATGCAATAAAAACAGAACTTCTCCCATTTTCAATATCTTACTCAGTATCTTAACGAGAAACAAATAGTTGATTGAAAATGAAGTGTTTAAGGTTAATTTCTAATCAATTATGTGTTTGCATAATTTTTATCGTATATATAATGAATTAATAGCAATAAACTGAAATTTCACAAAAACGTGGATAAACAGCAAAATATTGCCTAATTCGATGATATTTTGTTTATATCACATAAAGTAAAGGGAGATGATAAAGGTCAAAATATTGCTAAATTCGATGATTTTTGGTACGAAAAAAATGCAAGAAAACTTGCTTAAAAATGCAATATTATGCGAAATTCTGAGATTTGAATGCCAAATCACATATCGTGATACTACATGAAACTGTATCGACATATTGGTAAAAATGAATATATATACGTAAAATCACACTACATGAATAACGTGAAAAAAGTCACTATATTACCATATTTGAGGATTTTAACTTCAAATCATAGAGCGAGGTTTCGTATTAATTAGACCCTAGAAAAGACATATGACAATGTTGTTTCAAATACAAATGATAAAAATCAAAGTATTTTCATTAGAATTAACTGAAATGTTCCTGATTTTCCGGTTATATTACCGATGGAAGATTTACACGTAAGACCGCTCTAATCCGGCTGAAACGTCGATATATGCAATAAAAACAGAACTTCTTCCCTTTTCAATATCTTACTCAGTATTTTAATGGGAAACAAATAGATGACTGAAAATGAAGTGTTTAAGGTTAATTTCTAATCAATTATGTGTTTGCATAATTTTTATCGTATATTTTTTTGAATTAATAGCAATAAACTGAAAATTCACAAAAACGTGGAAAAACGGCAAAATATTGCCTAATTCGATGATATTTTGTTTATATCACATAAAGGAAAAGATGATGATAAAGGTCAAAATATTGCTAAATTCGATGATTTTTAGTACAAAACAAAATGCAACAAAACTTGCTTAAAAATGCAAAATTTTCGAAATTCTGAGATATGAAGGCCAAATCACATATCGTGAGAAAACATGAAATAGTATCGAAATATTGGTAAAAACGAATATATATACGTAAAATCACACTACATGAATAACGTGAAAAAAGTCACTATATTACCATATTTGAGGATTTTAACTTCAAATCATTGAGCGAGGTTTCGTATTATTTAGATCCAAGAAAAGACATATGACAATGTTTGTTTCAAATACAAATGATAAAAATCAAAGTGTTTTCATTAGAATTAACAGAAATGTTCCTGATTTTCCGGTTATATTACCGATGGAAGATGTACACGTAAAACCGCTCTAATCCGGCTGAAACGTCGATATATGCAATAAAAACAGAACTTCTCCCCTTTCCAATATCTTACTCAGTATTTTAACGAGAAACAAATAGTTGATTGAAAATGAAGTATTTAAGGTTATTTTCTGATCAATTATGTGTTTGCATAATTTTTATCGTATATTTATTGAATTAATAACAATAAACTGAAAATTCACAAAAACGTTGAAAAACGGCAAATTATTGCCTAATTCGATGATATTTTGTTTATATCACATAAAGTAAAGGGAGATGATAAAGGTCAAAATATTGCTAAATTCGATGATTTTTATTACAAAACAAAATGCAACAAAACTTGCTTAAAAATGCAAAATTTTCGAAATTCTGAGATATGAAGGCCAAATCACATATCGTGAGAAAACATGAAGCAGTATCGAAATATTGGTAAAAACGAATATATATACGTAAAAGCACACTACATGAATAACGTGAAAAAAGTCATTATTATACCAAATTTGAGGATTTTAACTTCGAATCATAGAGCGACGTTTCGTATTTTTTAGACCCTAAAAAAAGACGTATAAAGATGTTGCTTCCAATACAAATAATAAAAATCAATGTGTTTTCATTAAACTTAACTAAAATGTTCCTGATTTTCGGTTTATAGTACCGATGGAAGATGTACACGTAAAACCGTTCTAATCCGGCTGAAACGTCGATATATGCAATAAAAACAGGACTTCTCCCCTTTTCAATATCTTACTCAGTATTTTAAGGAGAAACAAATAGATGATTGAAAATGAAGTATTTAAGGTTTTTTTCTGATCAATTATGTGTTTGAATAATTTTTATCGTATATCTATTGAATTAATAGCAATAAACTGAAAATTCACAAAAACGTGGAAAAACAGCAAAATATTGCCTAATTCGATGATATTTGGTTTAAATCACAATAGGAAAAGAGGATGATAAAGGTCAAAATATTCCTAAATTCGATGATTTTTAGTACAAAACAAAATGCAAGAAAACTTGCTTAAAAATGCAAAATTTGCGAAATTCTGTGATTTGAAGGCCAAATCATATATCGTGAGAAAACATGAAGTAGTATCGAAATATTGGTAAAAACGAATATATATATGTAAAATCACACTACATGAATAACGTGAAAAAAGTCACTATATTACCATATTTGAGGATTTTAACTTCAAATCATAGAGCGAGGTATCGTATTATTTAGATCCAAGAAAAAACATATGATAATGTTGTTTCAAATACAAATGATAAAAATCCATGTGTTTTCATTTGAATTAACTTAAATGTTCCTGATTTTCTGTTTATATTACCGATGGAAGATTTACACGTAAAACCACTCTAATACGGCTGAAACGTCGATATATGCAATAAAAACAGAATTTCTCCCCATTCCAATATCTTACTCAGTATTTTAACGAGAAACAAACAGTTGATTGAAAATAAAGTGTTTAAGGTTAATTTCTAATCAACTATGTGTTTGCATCATTTTTATCGTATATATAATGAATTAATAGCAATAAACTGAAAATTCACAAAAACGTGGATAAACAGCAAAATATTGCCTAATTCGATGATATTTTGTTTATATCACATAAAGTAAAGGGAGATGATAAAGGTCAAAATATTGCTAAATTCGATGATTTTTATTACAAAACAAAATGCAACAAAACTTGCTTAAAAATGCAAAATTTTCGAAATTCTGAGATATGAAGGCCAAATCACATATCGTGAGAAAACATGAAGTAGTATCGAAACATTGGTAAAAACGAATATATATACGTAAAATCACACTACATGAATAACGTGAAAAAAGTCACTATATTACCATATTTGAGGATTTTAACTTCAAATCATAGAGAGAGGTTTCGTATTATTTAGATCCAAGAAAAGACATATGACAATGTTTGTTTCAAATACAAATGATAAAAATCAAAGTGTTTTCTTTAGAATTAACAGAAATGTTCCTGATTTTCCGGTTATATTACCGATGGAAGATGTACACGTAAAACCGCTCTAATCCGGCTGAAACGTCGATATATGCAATAAAAACAGAACTTCTCCCCTTTCCAATATCTTACTCAGTATTTTAACGAGAAACAAATAGTTGATTGAAAATGAAGTATTTAAGGTTATTTTCTGATCAATTATGTGTTTGCATAATTTTTATCGTATATTTATTGAATTAATAACAATAAACTGAAAATTCACAAAAACGTTGAAAAACGGCAAATTATTGCCTAATTCGATGATATTTTGTTTATATCACATAAAGTAAAGGGAGATGATAAAGGTCAAAATATTGCTAAATTCGATGATTTTTATTACAAAACAAAATGCAACAAAACTTGCTTAAAAATGCAAAATTTTCGAAATTCTGAGATATGAAGGCCAAATCACATATCGTGAGAAAACATGAAGCAGTATCGAAATATTGGTAAAAACGAATATATATACGTAAAAGCACACTACATGAATAACGTGAAAAAAGTCATTATTATACCAAATTTGAGGATTTTAACTTCGAATCATAGAGCGACGTTTCGTATTTTTTAGACCCTAAAAAAAGACGTATAAAGATGTTGCTTCCAATACAAATAATAAAAATCAATGTGTTTTCATTAAACTTAACTAAAATGTTCCTGATTTTCGGTTTATAGTACCGATGGAAGATGTACACGTAAAACCGTTGTAATCCGGCTGAAACGTCGATATATGCAATAAAAACAGGACTTCTCCCCTTTTCAATATCTTACTCAGTATTTTAAGGAGAAACAAATAGATGATTGAAAATGAAGTATTTAAGGTTTTTTTCTGATCAATTATGTGTTTGAATAATTTTTATCGTATATTTATTGAATTAATAGCAATAAACTGAAAATTCACAAAAACGTGGAAAAACAGCAAAATATTGCCTAATTCGATGATATTTGGTTTAAATCACAATAGGAAAAGAGGATGATAAAGGTCAAAATATTCCTAAATTCGATGATTTTTAGTACAAAACAAAATGCAAGAAAACCTGCTTAAAAATGCAAAATTTGCGAAATTCTGAGATTTGAAGGCCAAATCATATATCGTGAGAAAACATGAAGTAGTATCGAAATATTGGTAAAAACGAATATATATATGTAAAATCACACTACATGAATAACGTGAAAAAAGTCACTATATTACCATATTTGAGGATTTTAACTTCAAATCATAGAGCGAGGTATCGTATTATTTAGATCCAAGAAAAAACATATGATAATGTTGTTTCAAATACAAATGATAAAAATCCATGTGTTTTCATTTGAATTAACTTAAATGTTCCTGATTTTCTGTTTATATTACCGATGGAAGATTTACACGTAAAACCACTCTAATACGGCTGAAACGTCGATATATGCAATAAAAACAGAATTTCTCCCCATTCCAATATCTTACTCAGTATTTTAACGAGAAACAAACAGTTGATTGAAAATAAAGTGTTTAAGGTTAATTTCTAATCAATTATGTGTTTGCATCATTTTTATCGTATATATAATGAATTAATAGCAATAAACTGAAAATTCACAAAAACGTGGATAAACAGCAAAATATTGCCTAATTCGATGATATTTTGTTTATATCACATAAAGTAAAGGGAGATGATAAAGGTCAAAATATTGCTAAATTCGATGATTTTTATTACAAAACAAAATGCAACAAAACTTGCTTAAAAATGCAAAATTTTCGAAATTCTGAGATATGAAGGCCAAATCACATATCGTGAGAAAACATGAAGTAGTATCGAAACATTGGTAAAAACGAATATATATACGTAAAATCACACTACATGAATAACGTGAAAAAAGTCACTATATTACCATATTTGAGGATTTTAACTTCAAATCATAGAGAGGGATTTTGTATTATTTAGATCCAAGAAAAGACATATGACAATGTTTTTTCAAATACAAATGATAAAAATCAAAGTGTTTTCATTAGAATTAACTAAAATATTCCTGATTTTCCGGTTATATTACCGATGGAAGATGTACACGTAAGACCGCTCTAATCCGGCTGAAACGTCGATATATGCAATAAAAACAGAACTTCTCCCCTTTTCAATATCTTACTCAGTATTTTAATGAGAAACAAATAGATGATTGAAAATGAAGTGTTTAAGGTTAATTTCTAATCAATCATGTGTTTGCATAATTTTTATCGTATATTTTTTGAATTAATAGCAATAAACTGAAAATTCACAAAAACGTGGAAAAACGGCAAAATATTGCCTAATTCGATGATATTTTGTTTATATCACATAAAGGAAAAGGGGATGATAAACGTCAAAATATTGCTGAATTCGATGATTTTTAGTACGAAACAAAATGCAACAAAACTTGCTTAAAAATGCAAAATTTTCGAAATTCTGAAATATGAAGGCCAAATCACATATCGTAAGAAAACATGAAGCAGTATCGAAATATTGGTAAAACGAATATATATACGTAAAAGCACACTACATGAATAACGTGAAAAAGTCATTATTATACCAAATTTGAGGATTTTAACTTCGAATCATAGAGCGACGTTTCGTATTTTTTAGACCCTAAAAAAGACTTATAAAGATGTTGCTTCCAATACAAATAATAAAAATCAATGTGTTTTCATTAAAATTAACTAAAATGTTCCTGATTTTCGGTTTATATTACCGATGGAAGATGTACACGTAAAACCGTTCTAATCCGGCTGAAACGTCGATATATGCAATAAAAACAGAACTTCTCCCCTTTTCAATATCTTACTCAGTATTTTAAGGAGAAACAAATAGATCATTGAAAATGAAGTATTTAAGGTTATTTTCTGATCAATTATGTGTTTGCATAATTTTTATCGTATATTTATTGAATTAATAGCAATAAACTGAAAATTCACAAAAACGTGGAAAAACAGCAAAATATTGCCTAATTCGATGATATTTTGTTTATATCACAAAAAGGAAAAGGAGATGATAAAGGTCAAAATATTGCTAAATTCGATGATTTTTATTACAAAACAAAATGCAACAAAACTTGCTTAAAAATGCAAAATTTTCGAAATTCTGAGATATGAAGGCCAAATCACATATCGTGAGAAAACATGAAGCAGTATCGAAATATTGGTAAAAACGAATATATATACGTAAAAGCACTTTACATGAATAACGTGAAAAAAGTCATTATTATACCAAATTTGAGGATTTTAACTTCGAATCATAGAGCGACGTTTCGTATTTTTTAGACCCTAAAAAAAGACGTATAAAGATGTTGCTTCCAATACAAATAATAAAAATCAATGTGTTTTCATTAAACTTAACTAAAATGTTCCTGATTTTCGGTTTATAGTACCGATGGAAGATGTACACGTAAAACCGTTCTAATCCGGCTGAAACGTCGATATATGCAATAAAAACAGGACTTCTCCCCTTTTCAATATCTTACTCAGTATTTTAAGGAGAAACAAATAGATGATTGAAAATGAAGTATTTAAGGTTTTTTTTCTGATCAATTATGTGTTTGAATAATTTTTATCGTATATTTATTGAATTAATAGCAATAAACTGAAAATTCACAAAAACGTGGAAAAACAGCAAAATATTGCCTAATTCGATGATATTTGGTTTAAATCACAATAGGAAAAGAGGATGATAAAGGTCAAAATATTCCTAAATTCGATGATTTTTAGTACAAAACAAAATGCAAGAAAACTTGCTTAAAAATGCAAAATTTGCGAAATTCTGAGATTTGAAGGCCAAATCATATATCGTGAGAAAACATGAAGTAGTATCGAAATATTGGTAAAAACGAATATATATATGTAAAATCACACCACATGAATAACGTGAAAAAAGTCACTATATTACCATATTTGAGGATTTTAACTTCAAATCATAGAGCGAGGTATCGTATTATTTAGATCCAAGAAAAAACATATGATAATGTTGTTTCAAATACAAATGATAAAAATCCATGTGTTTTCATTTGAATTAACTTAAATGTTCCTGATTTTCTGTTTATATTACCGATGGAAGATTTACACGTAAAACCACTCTAATACGGCTGAAACGTCGATATATGCAATAAAAACAGAATTTCTCCCCATTCCAATATCTTACTCAGTATTTTAACGAGAAACAAACAGTTGATTGAAAATAAAGTGTTTAAGGTTAATTTCTAATCAATTATGTGTTTGCATCATTTTTATCGTATATATAATGAATTAATAGCAATAAACTGAAAATTCACAAAAACGTGGATAAACAGCAAAATATTGCCTAATTCGATGATATTTTGTTTATATCACATAAAGTAAAGGGAGATGATAAAGGTCAAAATATTGCTAAATTCGATGATTTTTATTACAAAACAAAATGCAACAAAACTTGCTTAAAAATGCAAAATTTTCGAAATTCTGAGATATGAAGGCCAAATCACATATCGTGAGAAAACATGAAGTAGTATCGAAACATTGGTAAAAACGAATATATATACGTAAAATCACACTACATGAATAACGTGAAAAAAGTCACTATATTACCATATTTGAGGATTTTAACTTCAAATCATTTCGTATTATTTAGATCCAAGAAAAGACATATGACAATGTTTTTTCAAATACAAATGATAAAAATCAAAGTGTTTTCATTAGAATTAACTAAAATATTCCTGATTTTCCGGTTATATTACCGATGGAAGATGTACACGTAAGACCGCTCTAATCCGGCTGAAACGTCGATATATGCAATAAAAACAGAACTTCTCCCCTTTTCAATATCTTACTCAGTATTTTAATGAGAAACAAATAGATGATTGAAAATGAAGTGTTTAAGGTTAATTTCTAATCAATCATGTGTTTGCATAATTTTTATCGTATATTTTTTGAATTAATAGCAATAAACTGAAAATTCACAAAAACGTGGAAAAACGGCAAAATATTGCCTAATTCGATGATATTTTGTTTATATCACATAAAGGAAAAGGGGATGATAAACGTCAAAATATTGCTGAATTCGATGATTTTTAGTACGAAACAAAATGCAACAAAACTTGCTTAAAAATGCAAAATTTTCGAAATTCTGAAATATGAAGGCCAAATCACATATCGTAAGAAAACATGAAGCAGTATCGAAATATTGGTAAAAACGAATATATATACGTAAAAGCACACTACATGAATAACGTGAAAAAAGTCATTATTATACCAAATTTGAGGATTTTAACTTCGAATCATAGAGCGACGTTTCGTATTTTTTAGACCCTAAAAAAGACTTATAAAGATGTTGCTTCCAATACAAATAATAAAAATCAATGTGTTTTCATTAAAATTAACTAAAATGTTCCTGATTTTCGGTTTATATTACCGATGGAAGATGTACACGTAAAACCGTTCTAATCCGGCTGAAACGTCGATATATGCAATAAAAACAGAACTTCTCCCCTTTTCAATATCTTACTCAGTATTTTAAGGAGAAACAAATAGATCATTGAAAATGAAGTATTTAAGGTTATTTTCTGATCAATTATGTGTTTGCATAATTTTTATCGTATATTTATTGAATTAATAGCAATAAACTGAAAATTCACAAAAACGTGGAAAAACAGCAAAATATTGCCTAATTCGATGATATTTTGTTTATATCACAAAAAGGAAAAGGAGATGATAAAGGTCAAAATATTGCTAAATTCGATGATTTTTAGTACAAAACAAAATGCAACAAAACTTGCTTAAAAATGCAAAATTTTCGAAATTCTGAGATATGAAGGCCAAATCACATATCGTGAGAAAACATGAAGCAGTATCGAAATATTGGTAAAAACGAATATATATACGTAAAAGCACACTACATGAATAACGTGAAAAAAGTCATTATTATACCAAATTTGAGGATTTTAACTTCGAATCATAGAGCGACGTTTCGTATTTTTTAGACCCTAGAAAAGACGTATAAAGATGTTGCTTCCAATACAAATAATAAAAATCAATGTGTTTTCATTAAAATTAACTTAAATGTTCCTGATTTTTGGTTTATATTACCGATGGAAGATGTACACGTAAAACCGTTCTAATCCGGCTGAAACGTCGATATATGCAATAAAAACAGAACTTCTCCCTTTTTTAATATCTTACTCAGTATTTTAACGAGAAACAAATAGTTGATTGAAAATGAAGTGTTTAAGGTTAATTTCTATTCAATTATGTGTTTGCATCATTTTTATCGTATATTTATTGAATTAATAGCAATAAACTGAAAATTCACAAAAACGTGGAAAAACAGCAAAATATTGCCTAATTCGATGATATTTTGTTTATATCACATAAAGGAAAAGGGGATGATAAACGTCAAAATATTGCTGAATTCGATGATTTTTAGTACGAAACAAAATGCAAGAAAACTTGCTTAAAATGCAATATTATGCGAAAATCTGATATATGAAGGCCAAATCACATATCGTGATACTCCATGAAATAGTATCGAAATATTGGTAAAAATGAATATATTTACGTAATATCAAACTACATGAAAAACGTGAAAAAAGTCATTATTATACCAAATTTGAGGATTTTAACTTCGAATCATAGAGCGACGTTTCGTATTTTTTAGACCCTAGAAAAGATGTATAAAGATGTTGCTTCCAATACAAATGTTAAAAATCAATGTATTTTCATTAAAATTAACTAAAATGTTCCTGATTTTCGGTTTATATTACCGATGGAAGATGTACACGTAAAACCGTTCTAATCCGGCTGAAACGTCGATATTTGCAATAAAAACAGAACTTCTCCCCTTTTCAATATCTTACTCAGTATTTTAACGAGAAACAAATAAATGATTGAAAAAGAAGTATTTAAGGTTATTTTCTGATCAATTATGTGTTTGCATACTTTTTATCGTATATTTATTGAATTAATAACAATAAACTGAAAATTCACATAAACGTTGAAAAACGGTAAAATATTGCCTAATTCGATGATATTATGTTTAAATTTCATAAAGTAAAAGGGGATGATAAAGGTCAAAATATTGCTAAATTCGATGATTTTTAGTACAAAACAAAATGCAAGAAAACTTGCTTAAAAATGCAAAATTTGCGAAATTCTGAGATTTGAAGGCCAAATCACATATCGTGAGAAAACATGAAGTAGTATCGAAATATTGGTAAAAATGAATATATATATGAAAAATCACACTACATGAATAACGTGAAAAGTCACTATATTATCATACTTGAGGATTTTAACTTCAAATCATAGAGCGAGGTATCAGATTATTTAGATCCAAGAACAGACATATGACAATGTTGTTTCAAATACAAATGATAAAAATCAAAGTGTTTTCATTAGAATTAACTAAAATGTTCCTGATTTTCCGTTTATATTACCGATGGAAGATGTACACTTAAAACCACTCTAATCCGGCTGAAACGTCGATATATGCAATAAAAACAGAACTTCTCCCCTTTTCAATATCTTACTCAGTATCTTAACGAGAAACAAATAGTTGATTGAAAATGAAGTGTTTAAGGTTAATTTCTAATCAATTATGTGTTTGCATAATTTTTATCGTATATATAATGAATTAATAGCAATAAACTGAAATTTCACAAAAACGTGGATAAACAGCAAAATATTGCCTAATTCGATGATATTTTGTTTATATCACATAAAGTAAAGGGAGATGATAAAGGTCAAAATATTGCTAAATTCGATGATTTTTGGTACGAAAAAAATGCAAGAAAATTTGCTTAAAAATGCAATATTATGCGAAATTCTGAGATTTGAATGCCAAATCACATATCGTGATACTACATGAAACTGTATCGACATATTGGTAAAAATGAATATATATACGTAAAATCACACTACATGAATAACGTGAAAAAAGTCACTATATTACCATATTTGAGGATTTTAACTTCAAATCATAGAGCGAGGTTTCGTATTAATTAGACCCTAGAAAAGACATATGACAATGTTGTTTCAAATACAAATGATAAAAATCAAAGTATTTTCATTAGAATTAACTAAAATGTTCCTGATTTTCCGGTTATATTACCGATGGAAGATTTACACGTAAAACCGCTCTAATCCGGCTGAAACGTCGATATATGCAATAAAAACAGAACTTCTCCCCTTTCCAATATCTTACTCAGTATTTCAGCGAGAAACAAATAGTTGATTGAAAATGAAGTATTTAAGGTCATTTTCTGATCAATTATGTGTTTGCATAATTTTTATCGTATATTTATTGAATTAATAACAATAAACTGAAAATTCACAAAAACGTGGAAAAACGGCAAAATATTGCCTAATTCGATGATATTTTGTTTATGTCAAATAAAGGAAAAGATGATGATAAAGGTCAAAATATTGCTAAATTCGATGATTTTTAGTACAAAACAAAATGCAACAAAACTTGCTTAAAAATGCAAAATTTTCGAAATTCTGAGATATGAAGGCCAAATCACATATCGTGAGAAAACATGAAATAGTATCGAAATATTGGTAAAAACGAATATATATACGTAAAATCACACTACATAAATAACGTGAAAAAAGTCTCTATATTACCATATTTGAGGTTTTTAACTTCAAATCATAGAGCGAGGTTTCGTATTATTTAGATCCAAGAAAAGACATATGACAATGTTTGTTTCATATACAAATGATAAAAATCAAAGTGTTTTCATTAGAATTAACTGAAATGTTCCTTATTTTCCGGTTATATTACCGATGGAAGACGTACACGTAAAAACGCTCTAATCCGGCTGAAACGTCGACATATGCAATAAAAACAGAACTTCTCCCCTTTCCAATATCTTACTCAGTATTTTAACGAGAAACAAATAGTTGATTGAAAATGAAATATTTAAGGTTATTTTCTGATCAATTATGTGTTTGCATAATTTTTATCGTATATTTATTGAATTAATAACAATAAACTGAAAATTCACAAAAACGTTGAAAAACGGCAAATTATTGCCTAATTCGATGATATTTTGTTTATATCACATAAAGTAAAGGGAGATGATAAAGGTCAAAATATTGCTAAATTCGATGATTTTTATTACAAAACAAAATGCAACAAAACTTGCTTAAAAATGCAAAATTTTCGAAATTCTGAGATATGAAGGCCAAATCACATATCGTGAGAAAACATGAAGCAGTATCGAAATATTGGTAAAAACGAATATATATACGTAAAAGCACACTACATGAATAACGTGAAAAAAGTCATTATTATACCAAATTTGAGGATTTTAACTTCGAATCATAGAGCGGCGTTTCGTATTTTTTAGACCCTAAAAAAAGACGTATAAAGATGTTGCTTCCAATACAAATAATAAAAATCAATGTGTTTTCATTAAAATTAACTAAAATGTTCCTGATTTTCGGTTTATATTACCGATGGAAGATGTACACGTAAAACCGTTCTAATCCGGCTGAAACGTCGATATATGCAATAAAAACAGAACTTCTCCCCTTTTCAATATCTTACTCAGTATTTTAAGGAGAAACAAATAGATCATTGAAAATGAAGTATTTAAGTTTATTTTCTGATCAATTATGTGTTTGCATAATTTTTATCGTATATTTATTGAATTAATAGCAATAAACTGAAAATTTACAAAAACGTGGAAAAACAGCAAAATATTGCCTAATTCGATGATATTTTGTTTATATCACAAAAAGGAAAAGGAGATGATAAAGGTCAAAATATTGCTAAATTCGATGATTTTTAGTACAAAACAAAATGCAACAAAACTTGCTTAAAAATGCAAAATTTTCGAAATTCTGAGATATGAAGGCCAAATCACATATCGTGAGAAAACATGAAGCAGTATCGAAATATTGGTAAAAACGAATATATATACGTAAAAGCACACTACATGAATAACGTGAAAAAAGTCATTATTATACCAAATTTGAGGATTTTAACTTCGAATCATAGAGCGACGTTTCGTATTTTTTAGACCCTAGAAAAGACGTATAAAGATGTTGCTTCCAATACAAATAATAAAAATCAATGTGTTTTCATTAAAATTAACTTAAATGTTCCTGATTTTTGGTTTATATTACCGATAGAAGATGTACACGTAAAACCGTTCTAATCCGGCTGAAACGTCGATATATGCAATAAAAACAGAACTTCTCCCCTTTTTAATATCTTACTCAGTATTTTAACGAGAAACAAATAGTTGATTGAAAATGAAGTGTTTAAGGTTAATTTCTATTCAATTATGTGTTTGCATCATTTTTATCGTATATTTATTGAATTAATAGCAATAAACTGAAAATTCACAAAAACGTGGAAAAACAGCAAAATATTGCTTAATTCGATGATATTTTGTTTATATCACATAAAGGAAAAGGGGATGATGAACGTCAAAATATTGCTGAATTCGATGATTTTTAGTACGAAACAAAATGCAAGAAAACTTGCTTAAAATGCAATATTATGCGAAAATCTGATATATGAAGGCCAAATCACATATCGTGATACTACATGAAATAGTATCGAAATATTGGTAAAAATGAATATATTTACGTAATATCAAACTACATGAAAAACGTGAAAAAAGTCATTATTATACCAAATTTGAGGATTTTAACTTCGAATCATAGAGCGACGTTTCGTATTTTTTAGACCCTAGAAAAGATGTATAAAGATGTTGCTTCCAATACAAATGATAAAAATCAATGTATTTTCATTAAAATTAACTAAAATGTTCCTGATTTTCGGTTTATATTACCGATGGAAGATGTACACGTAAAACCGTTCTAATCCGGCTGAAACGTCGATATTTGCAATAAAAACAGAACTTCTCCCCTTTTCAATATCTTACTCAGTATTTTAACGAGAAACAAATAAATGATTGAAAAAGAAGTATTTAAGGTAATTTTCTGATCAATTATGTGTTTGCATACTTTTTATCGTATATTTATTGAATTAATAACAATAAACTGAAAATTCACAAAAACGTTGAAAAACGGTAAAATATTGCCTAATTCGATGATATTATGTTTAAATTTCATAAAGTAAAAGGGGATGATAAAGGTCAAAATATTGCTAAATTCGATGATTTTTAGTACAAAACAAAATGCAAGAAAACTTGCTTAAAAATGTAAAATTTGCGAAATTCTGAGATATGAAGGCCAAATCACATATCGTGAGAAAACATGAAGTAGTATCGAAATATTGGTAAAAATGAATATATATGAAAAATCACACTACATGAATAACGTGAAAAGTCACTATAGTACCATATTTGAGGATTTTAACTTCAAATCATAGAGCGAGGTATCAGATTATTTAGATCCAAGAACAGACATATGACAATGTTGTTTCAAATACAAATGATAAAAATCAAAGTGTTTTCATTAGAATTAACTAAAATGTTTCTGATTTTCCGTTTATATTACCGATGGAAGATGTACACGTAAAACCACTCTAATCCGGCTGAAACGTCGATATATGCAATAAAAACAGAACTTCTCCCCTTTTCAATATCTTACTCAGTATCTTAACGAGAAACAAATAGTTGATTGAAAATGAAGTGTTTAAGGTTAATTTCTAATCAATTATGTGTTTGCATAATTTTTATCGTATATATAATGAATTAATAGCAATAAACTGAAATTTCACAAAAACGTGGATAAACAGCAAAATATTGCCTAATTCGATGATATTTTGTTTATATCACATAAAGTAAAGGGAGATGATAAAGGTCAAAATATTGCTAAATTCGATGATTTTTGGTACGAAAAAAATGCAGGAAAACTTGCTTAAAAATGCAATATTATGCGAAATTCTGAGATTTGAATGCCAAATCACATATCGTGATACTACATGAAACTGTATCGAAATATTGGTAAAAATGAATATATATACGTAAAATCACACTACATGAATAACGTGAAAAAAGTCACTATAGTACCATATATGAGGATTTTAACTTCAAATCATAGAGCGAGGTTTCGTATTAATTAGACCCTAGAAAAGACATATGACAATGTTGTTTCAAATACAAATGATAAAAATCAAAATATTTTCATTAGAATTAACTGAAATGTTCCTGATTTTCCGGTTATATTACCGATGGAAGATTTACACGTAAAACCGCTCTAATCCGGCTGAAACGTCAATATATGCAATAAAAACAGAACTTCTCCCCTTTCCAATATCTTACTCAGTATTTCAGCGAGAAACAAATAGTTGATTGAAAATGAAGTATTTAAGGTTATTTTCTGATCAATTATGTGTTTGCATACTTTTTATCGTATATTTATTGAATTAATAACAATAAACTGAAAATTCACAAAAACGTGGAAAAACGGCAAAATATTGCCTAATTCGATGATATTTTGTTTATTTCACATAAAGGAAAAGATGATGATAAAGGTCAAAATATTGCTAAATTCGATGATTTTTAGTACAAAACAAAATGCAACAAAACTTGCTTAAAAATGCAAAATTTTCGAAATTCTGAGATATGAAGGCCAAATCACCACATATCGTGAGAAAACATGAAGCAGTATCGAAATATTGGTAAAAACGAATATATATACGTAAAAGCACACTACATGAATAACGTGAAAAAAGTCACTATATTACCATATTTGAGGATTTTAACTTCAAATCATAGAGCGAGGTATCGTATTATTTAGATCCAAGAAAAAACATATGATAATGTTGTTTCAAATACAAATGATAAAAATCCATGTGTTTTCATTTGAATTAACTTAAATGTTCCTGATTTTCTGTTTATATTACCGATGGAAGATTTACACGTAAAACCACTCTAATACGGCTGAAACGTCGATATATGCAATAAAAACAGAATTTCTCCCCATTCCAATATCTTACTCAGTATTTTAACGAGAAACAAACAGTTGATTGAAAATAAAGTGTTTAAGGTTAATTTCTAATCAACTATGTGTTTGCATCATTTTTATCGTATATATAATGAATTAATAGCAATAAACTGAAAATTCACAAAAACGTGGATAAACAGCAAAATATTGCCTAATTCGATGATATTTTGTTTATATCACATAAAGTAAAGGGAGATGATAAAGGTCAAAATATTGCTAAATTCGATGATTTTTATTACAAAACAAAATGCAACAAAACTTGCTTAAAAATGCAAAATTTTCGAAATTCTGAGATATGAAGGCCAAATCACATATCGTGAGAAAACATGAAGTAGTATCGAAACATTGGTAAAAACGAATATATATACGTAAAATCACACTACATGAATAACGTGAAAAAAGTCACTATATTACCATATTTGAGGATTTTAACTTCAAATCATAGAGAGAGGTTTCGTATTATTTAGATCCAAGAAAAGACATATGACAATGTTTGTTTCAAATACAAATGATAAAAATCAAAGTGTTTTCATTAGAATTAACAGAAATGTTCCTGATTTTCCGGTTATATTACCGATGGAAGATGTACACGTAAAACCGCTCTAATCCGGCTGAAACGTCGATATATGCAATAAAAACAGAACTTCTCCCCTTTCCAATATCTTACTCAGTATTTTAACGAGAAACAAATAGTTGATTGAAAATGAAGTATTTAAGGTTATTTTCTGATCAATTATGTGTTTGCATAATTTTTATCGTATATTTATTGAATTAATAACAATAAACTGAAAATTCACAAAAACGTTGAAAAACGGCAAATTATTGCCTAATTCGATGATATTTTGTTTATATCACATAAAGTAAAGGGAGATGATAAAGGTCAAAATATTGCTAAATTCGATGATTTTTATTACAAAACAAAATGCAACAAAACTTGCTTAAAAATGCAAAATTTTCGAAATTCTGAGATATGAAGGCCAAATCACATATCGTGAGAAAACATGAAGCAGTATCGAAATATTGGTAAAAACGAATATATATACGTAAAAGCACACTACATGAATAACGTGAAAAAAGTCATTATTATACCAAATTTGAGGATTTTAACTTCGAATCATAGAGCGACGTTTCGTATTTTTTAGACCCTAAAAAAAGACGTATAAAGATGTTGCTTCCAATACAAATAATAAAAATCAATGTGTTTTCATTAAACTTAACTAAAATGTTCCTGATTTTCGGTTTATAGTACCGATGGAAGATGTACACGTAAAACCGTTCTAATCCGGCTGAAACGTCGATATATGCAATAAAAACAGGACTTCTCCCCTTTTCAATATCTTACTCAGTATTTTAAGGAGAAACAAATAGATGATTGAAAATGAAGTATTTAAGGTTTTTTTCTGATCAATTATGTGTTTGAATAATTTTTATCGTATATTTATTGAATTAATAGCAATAAACTGAAAATTCACAAAAACGTGGAAAAACAGCAAAATATTGCCTAATTCGATGATATTTGGTTTAAATCACAATAGGAAAAGAGGATGATAAAGGTCAAAATATTCCTAAATTCGATGATTTTTAGTACAAAACAAAATGCAAGAAAACTTGCTTAAAAATGCAAAATTTGCGAAATTCTGAGATTTGAAGGCCAAATCACCACATATCGTGAGAAAACATGAAGCAGTATCGAAATATTGGTAAAAACGAATATATATACGTAAAAGCACACTACATGAATAACGTGAAAAAAGTCACTATATTACCATATTTGAGGATTTTAACTTCAAATCATAGAGCGAGGTATCGTATTATTTAGATCCAAGAAAAAACATATGATAATGTTGTTTCAAATACAAATGATAAAAATCCATGTGTTTTCATTTGAATTAACTTAAATGTTCCTGATTTTCTGTTTATATTACCGATGGAAGATTTACACGTAAAACCACTCTAATACGGCTGAAACGTCGATATATGCAATAAAAACAGAATTTCTCCCCATTCCAATATCTTACTCAGTATTTTAACGAGAAACAAACAGTTGATTGAAAATAAAGTGTTTAAGGTTAATTTCTAATCAACTATGTGTTTGCATCATTTTTATCGTATATATAATGAATTAATAGCAATAAACTGAAAATTCACAAAAACGTGGATAAACAGCAAAATATTGCCTAATTCGATGATATTTTGTTTATATCACATAAAGTAAAGGGAGATGATAAAGGTCAAAATATTGCTAAATTCGATGATTTTTATTACAAAACAAAATGCAACAAAACTTGCTTAAAAATGCAAAATTTTCGAAATTCTGAGATATGAAGGCCAAATCACATATCGTGAGAAAACATGAAGTAGTATCGAAACATTGGTAAAAACGAATATATATACGTAAAATCACACTACATGAATAACGTGAAAAAAGTCACTATATTACCATATTTGAGGATTTTAACTTCAAATCATAGAGAGAGGTTTCGTATTATTTAGATCCAAGAAAAGACATATGACAATGTTTGTTTCAAATACAAATGATAAAAATCAAAGTGTTTTCATTAGAATTAACAGAAATGTTCCTGATTTTCCGGTTATATTACCGATGGAAGATGTACACGTAAAACCGCTCTAATCCGGCTGAAACGTCGATATATGCAATAAAAACAGAACTTCTCCCCTTTCCAATATCTTACTCAGTATTTTAACGAGAAACAAATAGTTGATTGAAAATGAAGTATTTAAGGTTATTTTCTGATCAATTATGTGTTTGCATAATTTTTATCGTATATTTATTGAATTAATAACAATAAACTGAAAATTCACAAAAACGTTGAAAAACGGCAAATTATTGCCTAATTCGATGATATTTTGTTTATATCACATAAAGTAAAGGGAGATGATAAAGGTCAAAATATTGCTAAATTCGATGATTTTTATTACAAAACAAAATGCAACAAAACTTGCTTAAAAATGCAAAATTTTCGAAATTCTGAGATATGAAGGCCAAATCACATATCGTGAGAAAACATGAAGCAGTATCGAAATATTGGTAAAAACGAATATATATACGTAAAAGCACACTACATGAATAACGTGAAAAAAGTCATTATTATACCAAATTTGAGGATTTTAACTTCGAATCATAGAGCGACGTTTCGTATTTTTTAGACCCTAAAAAAAGACGTATAAAGATGTTGCTTCCAATACAAATAATAAAAATCAATGTGTTTTCATTAAACTTAACTAAAATGTTCCTGATTTTCGGTTTATAGTACCGATGGAAGATGTACACGTAAAACCGTTCTAATCCGGCTGAAACGTCGATATATGCAATAAAAACAGGACTTCTCCCCTTTTCAATATCTTACTCAGTATTTTAAGGAGAAACAAATAGATGATTGAAAATGAAGTATTTAAGGTTTTTTTCTGATCAATTATGTGTTTGAATAATTTTTATCGTATATTTATTGAATTAATAGCAATAAACTGAAAATTCACAAAAACGTGGAAAAACAGCAAAATATTGCCTAATTCGATGATATTTGGTTTAAATCACAATAGGAAAAGAGGATGATAAAGGTCAAAATATTCCTAAATTCGATGATTTTTACTACAAAACAAAATGCAAGAAAACTTGCTTAAAAATGCAAAATTTGCGAAATTCTGAGATTTGAAGGCCAAATCATATATCGTAAGAAAACATGAAGTAGTATCGAAATATTGGTAAAAACGAATATATATATGTAAAATCACACTACATGAATAACGTGAAAAAAGTCACTATATTACCATATTTGAGGATTTTAACTTCAAATCATAGAGCGAGGTATCGTATTATTTAGATCCAAGAAAAAACATATGATAATGTTGTTTCAAATACAAATGATAAAAATCCATGTGTTTTCATTTGAATTAACTTAAATGTTCCTGATTTTCTGTTTATATTACCGATGGAAGATTTACACGTAAAACCACTCTAATACGGCTGAAACGTCGATATATGCAATAAAAACAGAATTTCTCCCCATTCCAATATCTTACTCAGTATTTTAACGAGAAACAAACAGTTGATTGAAAATAAAGTGTTTAAGGTTAATTTCTAATCAATTATGTGTTTGCATCATTTTTATCGTATATATAATGAATTAATAGCAATAAACTGAAAATTCACAAAAACGTGGATAAACAGCAAAATATTGCCTAATTCGATGATATTTTGTTTATATCACATAAAGTAAAGGGAGATGATAAAGGTCAAAATATTGCTAAATTCGATGATTTTTATTACAAAACAAAATGCAACAAAACTTGCTTAAAAATGCAAAATTTTCGAAATTCTGAGATATGAAGGCCAAATCACATATCGTGAGAAAACATGAAGTAGTATCGAAACATTGGTAAAAACGAATATATATACGTAAAATCACACTACATGAATAACGTGAAAAAAGTCACTATATTACCATATTTGAGGATTTTAACTTCAAATCATAGAGAGGGATTTCGTATTATTTAGATCCAAGAAAAGACATATGACAATGTTTTTTCAAATACAAATGATAAAAATCAAAGTGTTTTCATTAGAATTAACTAAAATATTCCTGATTTTCCGGTTATATTACCGATGGAAGATGTACACGTAAGACCGCTCTAATCCGGCTGAAACGTCGATATATGCAATAAAAACAGAACTTCTCCCCTTTTCAATATCTTACTCAGTATTTTAATGAGAAACAAATAGATGATTGAAAATGAAGTGTTTAAGGTTAATTTCTAATCAATCATGTGTTTGCATAATTTTTATCGTATATTTTTTGAATTAATAGCAATAAACTGAAAATTCACAAAAACGTGGAAAAACGGCAAAATATTGCCTAATTCGATGATATTTTGTTTATATCACATAAAGGAAAAGGGGATGATAAACGTCAAAATATTGCTGAATTCGATGATTTTTAGTACGAAACAAAATGCAACAAAACTTGCTTAAAAATGCAAAATTTTCGAAATTCTGAAATATGAAGGCCAAATCACATATCGTAAGAAAACATGAAGCAGTATCGAAATATTGGTAAAACGAATATATATACGTAAAAGCACACTACATGAATAACGTGAAAAAGTCATTATTATACCAAATTTGAGGATTTTAACTTCGAATCATAGAGCGACGTTTCGTATTTTTTAGACCCTAAAAAAGACTTATAAAGATGTTGCTTCCAATACAAATAATAAAAATCAATGTGTTTTCATTAAAATTAACTAAAATGTTCCTGATTTTCGGTTTATATTACCGATGGAAGATGTACACGTAAAACCGTTCTAATCCGGCTGAAACGTCGATATATGCAATAAAAACAGAACTTCTCCCCTTTTCAATATTTTACTCAGTATTTTAAGGAGAAACAAATAGATCATTGAAAATGAAGTATTTAAGGTTATTTTCTGATCAATTATGTGTTTGCATAATTTTTATCGTATATTTATTGAATTAATAGCAATAAACTGAAAATTCACAAAAACGTGGAAAAACAGCAAAATATTGCCTAATTCGATGATATTTTGTTTATATCACAAAAAGGAAAAGGAGATGATAAAGGTCAAAATATTGCTAAATTCGATGATTTTTATTACAAAACAAAATGCAACAAAACTTGCTTAAAAATGCAAAATTTTCGAAATTCTGAGATATGAAGGCCAAATCACATATCGTGAGAAAACATGAAGCAGTATCGAAATATTGGTAAAAACGAATATATATACGTAAAAGCACTTTACATGAATAACGTGAAAAAAGTCATTATTATACCAAATTTGAGGATTTTAACTTCGAATCATAGAGCGACGTTTCGTATTTTTTAGACCCTAAAAAAAGACGTATAAAGATGTTGCTTCCAATACAAATAATAAAAATCAATGTGTTTTCATTAAACTTAACTAAAATGTTCCTGATTTTCGGTTTATAGTACCGATGGAAGATGTACACGTAAAACCGTTCTAATCCGGCTGAAACGTCGATATATGCAATAAAAACAGGACTTCTCCCCTTTTCAATATCTTACTCAGTATTTTAAGGAGAAACAAATAGATGATTGAAAATGAAGTATTTAAGGTTTTTTTCTGATCAATTATGTGTTTGAATAATTTTTATCGTATATTTATTGAATTAATAGCAATAAACTGAAAATTCACAAAAACGTGGAAAAACAGCAAAATATTGCCTAATTCGATGATATTTGGTTTAAATCACAATAGGAAAAGAGGATGATAAAGGTCAAAATATTCCTAAATTCGATGATTTTTAGTACAAAACAAAATGCAAGAAAACTTGCTTAAAAATGCAAAATTTGCGAAATTCTGAGATTTGAAGGCCAAATCATATATCGTGAGAAAACATGAAGTAGTATCGAAATATTGGTAAAAACGAATATATATATGTAAAATCACACCACATGAATAACGTGAAAAAAGTCACTATATTACCATATTTGAGGATTTTAACTTCAAATCATAGAGCGAGGTATCGTATTATTTAGATCCAAGAAAAAACATATGATAATGTTGTTTCAAATACAAATGATAAAAATCCATGTGTTTTCATTTGAATTAACTTAAATGTTCCTGATTTTCTGTTTATATTACCGATGGAAGATTTACACGTAAAACCACTCTAATACGGCTGAAACGTCGATATATGCAATAAAAACAGAATTTCTCCCCATTCCAATATCTTACTCAGTATTTTAACGAGAAACAAACAGTTGATTGAAAATAAAGTGTTTAAGGTTAATTTCTAATCAATTATGTGTTTGCATCATTTTTATCGTATATATAATGAATTAATAGCAATAAACTGAAAATTCACAAAAACGTGGATAAACAGCAAAATATTGCCTAATTCGATGATATTTTGTTTATATCACATAAAGTAAAGGGAGATGATAAAGGTCAAAATATTGCTAAATTCGATGATTTTTATTACAAAACAAAATGCAACAAAACTTGCTTAAAAATGCAAAATTTTCGAAATTCTGAGATATGAAGGCCAAATCACATATCGTGAGAAAACATGAAGTAGTATCGAAACATTGGTAAAAACGAATATATATACGTAAAATCACACTACATGAATAACGTGAAAAAAGTCACTATATTACCATATTTGAGGATTTTAACTTCAAATCATTTCGTATTATTTAGATCCAAGAAAAGACATATGACAATGTTTTTTCAAATACAAATGATAAAAATCAAAGTGTTTTCATTAGAATTAACTAAAATATTCCTGATTTTCCGGTTATATTACCGATGGAAGATGTACACGTAAGACCGCTCTAATCCGGCTGAAACGTCGATATATGCAATAAAAACAGAACTTCTCCCCTTTTCAATATCTTACTCAGTATTTTAATGAGAAACAAATAGATGATTGAAAATGAAGTGTTTAAGGTTAATTTCTAATCAATCATGTGTTTGCATAATTTTTATCGTATATTTTTTGAATTAATAGCAATAAACTGAAAATTCACAAAAACGTGGAAAAACGGCAAAATATTGCCTAATTCGATGATATTTTGTTTATATCACATAAAGGAAAAGGGGATGATAAACGTCAAAATATTGCTGAATTCGATGATTTTTAGTACGAAACAAAATGCAACAAAACTTGCTTAAAAATGCAAAATTTTCGAAATTCTGAAATATGAAGGCCAAATCACATATCGTAAGAAAACATGAAGCAGTATCGAAATATTGGTAAAAACGAATATATATACGTAAAAGCACACTACATGAATAACGTGAAAAAAGTCATTATTATACCAAATTTGAGGATTTTAACTTCGAATCATAGAGCGACGTTTCGTATTTTTTAGACCCTAAAAAAGACTTATAAAGATGTTGCTTCCAATACAAATAATAAAAATCAATGTGTTTTCATTAAAATTAACTAAAATGTTCCTGATTTTCGGTTTATATTACCGATGGAAGATGTACACGTAAAACCGTTCTAATCAGGCTGAAACGTCGATATATGCAATAAAAACAGAACTTCTCCCCTTTTCAATATCTTACTCAGTATTTTAAGGAGAAACAAATAGATCATTGAAAATGAAGTATTTAAGGTTATTTTCTGATCAATTATGTGTTTGCATAATTTTTATCGTATATTTATTGAATTAATAGCAATAAACTGAAAATTCACAAAAACGTGGAAAAACAGCAAAATATTGCCTAATTCGATGATATTTTGTTTATATCACAAAAAGGAAAAGGAGATGATAAAGGTCAAAATATTGCTAAATTCGATGATTTTTAGTACAAAACAAAATGCAACAAAACTTGCTTAAAAATGCAAAATTTTCGAAATTCTGAGATATGAAGGCCAAATCACATATCGTGAGAAAACATGAAGCAGTATCGAAATATTGGTAAAAACGAATATATATACGTAAAAGCACACTACATGAATAACGTGAAAAAAGTCATTATTATACCAAATTTGAGGATTTTAACTTCGAATCATAGAGCGACGTTTCGTATTTTTTAGACCCTAGAAAAGACGTATAAAGATGTTGCTTCCAATACAAATAATAAAAATCAATGTGTTTTCATTAAAATTAACTTAAATGTTCCTGATTTTTGGTTTATATTACCGATAGAAGATGTACACGTAAAACCGTTCTAATCCGGCTGAAACGTCGATATATGCAATAAAAACAGAACTTCTCCCCTTTTTAATATCTTACTCAGTATTTTAACGAGAAACAAATAGTTGATTGAAAATGAAGTGTTTAAGGTTAATTTCTATTCAATTATGTGTTTGCATCATTTTTATCGTATATTTATTGAATTAATAGCAATAAACTGAAAATTCACAAAAACGTGGAAAAACAGCAAAATATTGCTTAATTCGATGATATTTTGTTTATATCACATAAAGGAAAAGGGGATGATGAACGTCAAAATATTGCTGAATTCGATGATTTTTAGTACGAAACAAAATGCAAGAAAACTTGCTTAAAATGCAATATTATGCGAAAATCTGATATATGAAGGCCAAATCACATATCGTGATACTACATGAAATAGTATCGAAATATTGGTAAAAATGAATATATTTACGTAATATCAAACTACATGAAAAACGTGAAAAAAGTCATTATTATACCAAATTTGAGGATTTTAACTTCGAATCATAGAGCGACGTTTCGTATTTTTTAGACCCTAGAAAAGATGTATAAAGATGTTGCTTCCAATACAAATGATAAAAATCAATGTATTTTCATTAAAATTAACTAAAATGTTCCTGATTTTCGGTTTATATTACCGATGGAAGATGTACACGTAAAACCGTTCTAATCCGGCTGAAACGTCGATATTTGCAATAAAAACAGAACTTCTCCCCTTTTCAATATCTTACTCAGTATTTTAACGAGAAACAAATAAATGATTGAAAAAGAAGTATTTAAGGTAATTTTCTGATCAATTATGTGTTTGCATACTTTTTATCGTATATTTATTGAATTAATAACAATAAAATGAAAATTCACAAAAACGTTGAAAAACGGTAAAATATTGCCTAATTCGATGATATTATGTTTAAATTTCATAAAGTAAAAGGGGATGATAAAGGTCAAAATATTGCTAAATTCGATGATTTTTAGTACAAAACAAAATGCAAGAAAACTTGCTTAAAAATGTAAAATTTGCGAAATTCTGAGATATGAAGGCCAAATCACATATCGTGAGAAAACATGAAGTAGTATCGAAATATTGGTAAAAATGAATATATATGAAAAATCACACTACATGAATAACGTGAAAAGTCACTATAGTACCATATTTGAGGATTTTAACTTCAAATCATAGAGCGAGGTATCAGATTATTTAGATCCAAGAACAGACATATGACAATGTTGTTTCAAATACAAATGATAAAAATCAAAGTGTTTTCATTAGAATTAACTAAAATGTTTCTGATTTTCCGTTTATATTACCGATGGAAGATGTACACGTAAAACCACTCTAATCCGGCTGAAACGTCGATATATGCAATAAAAACAGAACTTCTCCCCTTTTCAATATCTTACTCAGTATCTTAACGAGAAACAAATAGTTGATTGAAAATGAAGTGTTTAAGGTTAATTTCTAATCAATTATGTGTTTGCATAATTTTTATCGTATATATAATGAATTAATAGCAATAAACTGAAATTTCACAAAAACGTGGATAAACAGCAAAATATTGCCTAATTCGATGATATTTTGTTTATATCACATAAAGTAAAGGGAGATGATAAAGGTCAAAATATTGCTAAATTCGATGATTTTTGGTACGAAAAAAATGCAGGAAAACTTGCTTAAAAATGCAATATTATGCGAAATTCTGAGATTTGAATGCCAAATCACATATCGTGATACTACATGAAACTGTATCGAAATATTGGTAAAAATGAATATATATACGTAAAATCACACTACATGAATAACGTGAAAAAAGTCACTATAGTACCATATATGAGGATTTTAACTTCAAATCATAGAGCGAGGTTTCGTATTAATTAGACCCTAGAAAAGACATATGACAATGTTGTTTCAAATACAAATGATAAAAATCAAAATATTTTCATTAGAATTAACTGAAATGTTCCTGATTTTCCGGTTATATTACCGATGGAAGATTTACACGTAAAACCGCTCTAATCCGGCTGAAACGTCAATATATGCAATAAAAACAGAACTTCTCCCCTTTCCAATATCTTACTCAGTATTTCAGCGAGAAACAAATAGTTGATTGAAAATGAAGTATTTAAGGTTATTTTCTGATCAATTATGTGTTTGCATACTTTTTATCGTATATTTATTGAATTAATAACAATAAACTGAAAATTCACAAAAACGTGGAAAAACGGCAAAATATTGCCTAATTCGATGATATTTTGTTTATTTCACATAAAGGAAAAGATGATGATAAAGGTCAAAATATTGCTAAATTCGATGATTTTTAGTACAAAACAAAATGCAACAAAACTTGCTTAAAAATGCAAAATTTTCGAAATTCTGAGATATGAAGGCCAAATCACCACATATCGTGAGAAAACATGAAGCAGTATCGAAATATTGGTAAAAACGAATATATATACGTAAAAGCACACTACATGAATAACGTGAAAAAAGTCACTATATTACCATATTTGAGGATTTTAACTTCAAATCATAGAGCGAGGTATCGTATTATTTAGATCCAAGAAAAAACATATGATAATGTTGTTTCAAATACAAATGATAAAAATCCATGTGTTTTCATTTGAATTAACTTAAATGTTCCTGATTTTCTGTTTATATTACCGATGGAAGATTTACACGTAAAACCACTCTAATACGGCTGAAACGTCGATATATGCAATAAAAACAGAATTTCTCCCCATTCCAATATCTTACTCAGTATTTTAACGAGAAACAAACAGTTGATTGAAAATAAAGTGTTTAAGGTTAATTTCTAATCAACTATGTGTTTGCATCATTTTTATCGTATATATAATGAATTAATAGCAATAAACTGAAAATTCACAAAAACGTGGATAAACAGCAAAATATTGCCTAATTCGATGATATTTTGTTTATATCACATAAAGTAAAGGGAGATGATAAAGGTCAAAATATTGCTAAATTCGATGATTTTTATTACAAAACAAAATGCAACAAAACTTGCTTAAAAATGCAAAATTTTCGAAATTCTGAGATATGAAGGCCAAATCACATATCGTGAGAAAACATGAAGTAGTATCGAAACATTGGTAAAAACGAATATATATACGTAAAATCACACTACATGAATAACGTGAAAAAAGTCACTATATTACCATATTTGAGGATTTTAACTTCAAATCATAGAGAGAGGTTTCGTATTATTTAGATCCAAGAAAAGACATATGACAATGTTTGTTTCAAATACAAATGATAAAAATCAAAGTGTTTTCATTAGAATTAACAGAAATGTTCCTGATTTTCCGGTTATATTACCGATGGAAGATGTACACGTAAAACCGCTCTAATCCGGCTGAAACGTCGATATATGCAATAAAAACAGAACTTCTCCCCTTTCCAATATCTTACTCAGTATTTTAACGAGAAACAAATAGTTGATTGAAAATGAAGTATTTAAGGTTATTTTCTGATCAATTATGTGTTTGCATAATTTTTATCGTATATTTATTGAATTAATAACAATAAACTGAAAATTCACAAAAACGTTGAAAAACGGCAAATTATTGCCTAATTCGATGATATTTTGTTTATATCACATAAAGTAAAGGGAGATGATAAAGGTCAAAATATTGCTAAATTCGATGATTTTTATTACAAAACAAAATGCAACAAAACTTGCTTAAAAATGCAAAATTTTCGAAATTCTGAGATATGAAGGCCAAATCACATATCGTGAGAAAACATGAAGCAGTATCGAAATATTGGTAAAAACGAATATATATACGTAAAAGCACACTACATGAATAACGTGAAAAAAGTCATTATTATACCAAATTTGAGGATTTTAACTTCGAATCATAGAGCGACGTTTCGTATTTTTTATACCCTAAAAAAAGACGTATAAAGATGTTGCTTCCAATACAAATAATAAAAATCAATGTGTTTTCATTAAACTTAACTAAAATGTTCCTGATTTTCGGTTTATAGTACCGATGGAAGATGTACACGTAAAACCGTTCTAATCCGGCTGAAACGTCGATATATGCAATAAAAACAGGACTTCTCCCCTTTTCAATATCTTACTCAGTATTTTAAGGAGAAACAAATAGATGATTGAAAATGAAGTATTTAAGGTTTTTTTCTGATCAATTATGTGTTTGAATAATTTTTATCGTATATTTATTGAATTAATAGCAATAAACTGAAAATTCACAAAAACGTGGAAAAACAGCAAAATATTGCCTAATTCGATGATATTTGGTTTAAATCACAATAGGAAAAGAGGATGATAAAGGTCAAAATATTCCTAAATTCGATGATTTTTAGTACAAAACAAAATGCAAGAAAACTTGCTTAAAAATGCAAAATTTGCGAAATTCTGAGATTTGAAGGCCAAATCATATATCGTGAGAAAACATGAAGTAGTATCGAAATATTGGTAAAAACGAATATATATATGTAAAATCACACTACATGAATAACGTGAAAAAAGTCACTATATTACCATATTTGAGGATTTTAACTTCAAATCATAGAGCGAGGTATCGTATTATTTAGATCCAAGAAAAAACATATGATAATGTTGTTTCAAATACAAATGATAAAAATCCATGTGTTTTCATTTGAATTAACTTAAATGTTCCTGATTTTCTGTTTATATTACCGATGGAAGATTTACACGTAAAACCACTCTAATACGGCTGAAACGTCGATATATGCAATAAAAACAGAATTTCTCCCCATTCCAATATCTTACTCAGTATTTTAACGAGAAACAAACAGTTGATTGAAAATAAAGTGTTTAAGGTTAATTTCTAATCAATTATGTGTTTGCATCATTTTTATCGTATATATAATGAATTAATAGCAATAAACTGAAAATTCACAAAAACGTGGATAAACAGCAAAATATTGCCTAATTCGATGATATTTTGTTTATATCACATAAAGTAAAGGGAGATGATAAAGGTCAAAATATTGCTAAATTCGATGATTTTTATTACAAAACAAAATGCAACAAAACTTGCTTAAAAATGCAAAATTTTCGAAATTCTGAGATATGAAGGCCAAATCACATATCGTGAGAAAACATGAAGTAGTATCGAAACATTGGTAAAAACGAATATATATACGTAAAATCACACTACATGAATAACGTGAAAAAAGTCACTATATTACCATATTTGAGGATTTTAACTTCAAATCATAGAGAGGGATTTCGTATTATTTAGATCCAAGAAAAGACATATGACAATGTTTTTTCAAATACAAATGATAAAAATCAAAGTGTTTTCATTAGAATTAACTAAAATATTCCTGATTTTCCGGTTATATTACCGATGGAAGATGTACACGTAAGACCGCTCTAATCCGGCTGAAACGTCGATATATGCAATAAAAACAGAACTTCTCCCCTTTTCAATATCTTACTCAGTATTTTAATGAGAAACAAATAGATGATTGAAAATGAAGTGTTTAAGGTTAATTTCTAATCAATCATGTGTTTGCATAATTTTTATCGTATATTTTTTGAATTAATAGCAATAAACTGAAAATTCACAAAAACGTGGAAAAACGGCAAAATATTGCCTAATTCGATGATATTTTGTTTATATCACATAAAGGAAAAGGGGATGATAAACGTCAAAATATTGCTGAATTCGATGATTTTTAGTACGAAACAAAATGCAACAAAACTTGCTTAAAAATGCAAAATTTTCGAAATTCTGAAATATGAAGGCCAAATCACATATCGTAAGAAAACATGAAGCAGTATCGAAATATTGGTAAAACGAATATATATACGTAAAAGCACACTACATGAATAACGTGAAAAAGTCATTATTATACCAAATTTGAGGATTTTAACTTCGAATCATAGAGCGACGTTTCGTATTTTTTAGACCCTAAAAAAGACTTATAAAGATGTTGCTTCCAATACAAATAATAAAAATCAATGTGTTTTCATTAAAATTAACTAAAATGTTCCTGATTTTCGGTTTATATTACCGATGGAAGATGTACACGTAAAACCGTTCTAATCCGGCTGAAACGTCGATATATGCAATAAAAACAGAACTTCTCCCCTTTTCAATATTTTACTCAGTATTTTAAGGAGAAACAAATAGATCATTGAAAATGAAGTATTTAAGGTTATTTTCTGATCAATTATGTGTTTGCATAATTTTTATCGTATATTTATTGAATTAATAGCAATAAACTGAAAATTCACAAAAACGTGGAAAAACAGCAAAATATTGCCTAATTCGATGATATTTTGTTTATATCACAAAAAGGAAAAGGAGATGATAAAGGTCAAAATATTGCTAAATTCGATGATTTTTATTACAAAACAAAATGCAACAAAACTTGCTTAAAAATGCAAAATTTTCGAAATTCTGAGATATGAAGGCCAAATCACATATCGTGAGAAAACATGAAGCAGTATCGAAATATTGGTAAAAACGAATATATATACGTAAAAGCACTTTACATGAATAACGTGAAAAAAGTCATTATTATACCAAATTTGAGGATTTTAACTTCGAATCATAGAGCGACGTTTCGTATTTTTTAGACCCTAAAAAAAGACGTATAAAGATGTTGCTTCCAATACAAATAATAAAAATCAATGTGTTTTCATTAAACTTAACTAAAATGTTCCTGATTTTCGGTTTATAGTACCGATGGAAGATGTACACGTAAAACCGTTCTAATCCGGCTGAAACGTCGATATATGCAATAAAAACAGGACTTCTCCCCTTTTCAATATCTTACTCAGTATTTTAAGGAGAAACAAATAGATGATTGAAAATGAAGTATTTAAGGTTTTTTTCTGATCAATTATGTGTTTGAATAATTTTTATCGTATATTTATTGAATTAATAGCAATAAACTGAAAATTCACAAAAACGTGGAAAAACAGCAAAATATTGCCTAATTCGATGATATTTGGTTTAAATCACAATAGGAAAAGAGGATGATAAAGGTCAAAATATTCCTAAATTCGATGATTTTTAGTACAAAACAAAATGCAAGAAAACTTGCTTAAAAATGCAAAATTTGCGAAATTCTGAGATTTGAAGGCCAAATCATATATCGTGAGAAAACATGAAGTAGTATCGAAATATTGGTAAAAACGAATATATATATGTAAAATCACACCACATGAATAACGTGAAAAAAGTCACTATATTACCATATTTGAGGATTTTAACTTCAAATCATAGAGCGAGGTATCGTATTATTTAGATCCAAGAAAAAACATATGATAATGTTGTTTCAAATACAAATGATAAAAATCCATGTGTTTTCATTTGAATTAACTTAAATGTTCCTGATTTTCTGTTTATATTACCGATGGAAGATTTACACGTAAAACCACTCTAATACGGCTGAAACGTCGATATATGCAATAAAAACAGAATTTCTCCCCATTCCAATATCTTACTCAGTATTTTAACGAGAAACAAACAGTTGATTGAAAATAAAGTGTTTAAGGTTAATTTCTAATCAATTATGTGTTTGCATCATTTTTATCGTATATATAATGAATTAATAGCAATAAACTGAAAATTCACAAAAACGTGGATAAACAGCAAAATATTGCCTAATTCGATGATATTTTGTTTATATCACATAAAGTAAAGGGAGATGATAAAGGTCAAAATATTGCTAAATTCGATGATTTTTATTACAAAACAAAATGCAACAAAACTTGCTTAAAAATGCAAAATTTTCGAAATTCTGAGATATGAAGGCCAAATCACATATCGTGAGAAAACATGAAGTAGTATCGAAACATTGGTAAAAACGAATATATATACGTAAAATCACACTACATGAATAACGTGAAAAAAGTCACTATATTACCATATTTGAGGATTTTAACTTCAAATCATTTCGTATTATTTAGATCCAAGAAAAGACATATGACAATGTTTTTTCAAATACAAATGATAAAAATCAAAGTGTTTTCATTAGAATTAACTAAAATATTCCTGATTTTCCGGTTATATTACCGATGGAAGATGTACACGTAAGACCGCTCTAATCCGGCTGAAACGTCGATATATGCAATAAAAACAGAACTTCTCCCCTTTTCAATATCTTACTCAGTATTTTAATGAGAAACAAATAGATGATTGAAAATGAAGTGTTTAAGGTTAATTTCTAATCAATCATGTGTTTGCATAATTTTTATCGTATATTTTTTGAATTAATAGCAATAAACTGAAAATTCACAAAAACGTGGAAAAACGGCAAAATATTGCCTAATTCGATGATATTTTGTTTATATCACATAAAGGAAAAGGGGATGATAAACGTCAAAATATTGCTGAATTCGATGATTTTTAGTACGAAACAAAATGCAACAAAACTTGCTTAAAAATGCAAAATTTTCGAAATTCTGAAATATGAAGGCCAAATCACATATCGTAAGAAAACATGAAGCAGTATCGAAATATTGGTAAAAACGAATATATATACGTAAAAGCACACTACATGAATAACGTGAAAAAAGTCATTATTATACCAAATTTGAGGATTTTAACTTCGAATCATAGAGCGACGTTTCGTATTTTTTAGACCCTAAAAAAGACTTATAAAGATGTTGCTTCCAATACAAATAATAAAAATCAATGTGTTTTCATTAAAATTAACTAAAATGTTCCTGATTTTCGGTTTATATTACCGATGGAAGATGTACACGTAAAACCGTTCTAATCAGGCTGAAACGTCGATATATGCAATAAAAACAGAACTTCTCCCCTTTTCAATATCTTACTCAGTATTTTAAGGAGAAACAAATAGATCATTGAAAATGAAGTATTTAAGGTTATTTTCTGATCAATTATGTGTTTGCATAATTTTTATCGTATATTTATTGAATTAATAGCAATAAACTGAAAATTCACAAAAACGTGGAAAAACAGCAAAATATTGCCTAATTCGATGATATTTTGTTTATATCACAAAAAGGAAAAGGAGATGATAAAGGTCAAAATATTGCTAAATTCGATGATTTTTAGTACAAAACAAAATGCAACAAACTTGCTTAAAAATGCAAAATTTTCGAAATTCTGAGATATGAAGGCCAAATCACATATCGTGAGAAAACATGAAGCAGTATCGAAATATTGGTAAAAACGAATATATATACGTAAAAGCACACTACATGAATAACGTGAAAAAAGTCATTATTATACCAAATTTGAGGATTTTAACTTCGAATCATAGAGCGACGTTTCGTATTTTTTAGACCCTAGAAAAGACGTATAAAGATGTTGCTTCCAATACAAATAATAAAAATCAATGTGTTTTCATTAAAATTAACTTAAATGTTCCTGATTTTTGGTTTATATTACCGATGGAAGATGTACACGTAAAACCGTTCTAATCCGGCTGAAACGTCGATATATGCAATAAAAACAGAACTTCTCCCTTTTTTAATATCTTACTCAGTATTTTAACGAGAAACAAATAGTTGATTGAAAATGAAGTGTTTAAGGTTAATTTCTATTCAATTATGTGTTTGCATCATTTTTATCGTATATTTATTGAATTAATAGCAATAAACTGAAAATTCACAAAAACGTGGAAAAACAGCAAAATATTGCCTAATTCGATGATATTTTGTTTATATCACATAAAGGAAAAGGGGATGATAAACGTCAAAATATTGCTGAATTCGATGATTTTTAGTACGAAACAAAATGCAAGAAAACTTGCTTAAAATGCAATATTATGCGAAAATCTGATATATGAAGGCCAAATCACATATCGTGATACTCCATGAAATAGTATCGAAATATTGGTAAAAATGAATATATTTACGTAATATCAAACTACATGAAAAACGTGAAAAAAGTCATTATTATACCAAATTTGAGGATTTTAACTTCGAATCATAGAGCGACGTTTCGTATTTTTTAGACCCTAGAAAAGATGTATAAAGATGTTGCTTCCAATACAAATGTTAAAAATCAATGTATTTTCATTAAAATTAACTAAAATGTTCCTGATTTTCGGTTTATATTACCGATGGAAGATGTACACGTAAAACCGTTCTAATCCGGCTGAAACGTCGATATTTGCAATAAAAACAGAACTTCTCCCCTTTTCAATATCTTACTCAGTATTTTAACGAGAAACAAATAAATGATTGAAAAAGAAGTATTTAAGGTTATTTTCTGATCAATTATGTGTTTGCATACTTTTTATCGTATATTTATTGAATTAATAACAATAAACTGAAAATTCACATAAACGTTGAAAAACGGTAAAATATTGCCTAATTCGATGATATTATGTTTAAATTTCATAAAGTAAAAGGGGATGATAAAGGTCAAAATATTGCTAAATTCGATGATTTTTAGTACAAAACAAAATGCAAGAAAACTTGCTTAAAAATGCAAAATTTGCGAAATTCTGAGATTTGAAGGCCAAATCACATATCGTGAGAAAACATGAAGTAGTATCGAAATATTGGTAAAAATGAATATATATATGAAAAATCACACTACATGAATAACGTGAAAAGTCACTATATTATCATACTTGAGGATTTTAACTTCAAATCATAGAGCGAGGTATCAGATTATTTAGATCCAAGAACAGACATATGACAATGTTGTTTCAAATACAAATGATAAAAATCAAAGTGTTTTCATTAGAATTAACTAAAATGTTCCTGATTTTCCGTTTATATTACCGATGGAAGATGTACACTTAAAACCACTCTAATCCGGCTGAAACGTCGATATATGCAATAAAAACAGAACTTCTCCCCTTTTCAATATCTTACTCAGTATCTTAACGAGAAACAAATAGTTGATTGAAAATGAAGTGTTTAAGGTTAATTTCTAATCAATTATGTGTTTGCATAATTTTTATCGTATATATAATGAATTAATAGCAATAAACTGAAATTTCACAAAAACGTGGATAAACAGCAAAATATTGCCTAATTCGATGATATTTTGTTTATATCACATAAAGTAAAGGGAGATGATAAAGGTCAAAATATTGCTAAATTCGATGATTTTTGGTACGAAAAAAATGCAAGAAAACTTGCTTAAAAATGCAATATTATGCGAAATTCTGAGATTTGAATGCCAAATCACATATCGTGATACTACATGAAACTGTATCGACATATTGGTAAAAATGAATATATATACGTAAAATCACACTACATGAATAACGTGAAAAAAGTCACTATATTACCATATTTGAGGATTTTAACTTCAAATCATAGAGCGAGGTTTCGTATTAATTAGACCCTAGAAAAGATATATGACAATGTTGTTTCAAATACAAATGATAAAAATCAAAGTATTTTCATTAGAATTAACTAAAATGTTCCTGATTTTCCGGTTATATTACCGATGGAAGATTTACACGTAAAACCGCTCTAATCCGGCTGAAACGTCGATATATGCAATAAAAACAGAACTTCTCCCCTTTTCAATATCTTACTCAGTATTTTAATGAGAAACAAATAGATGATTGAAAATGAAGTGTTTAAGGTTAATTTCTAATCAATCATGTGTTTGCATAATTTTTATCGTATATTTTTTGAATTAATAGCAATAAACTGAAAATTCACAAAAACGTGGAAAAACGGCAAAATATTGCCTAATTCGATGATATTTTGTTTATATCACATAAAGGAAAAGGGGATGATAAACGTCAAAATATTGCTGAATTCGATGATTTTTAGTACGAAACAAAATGCAACAAAACTTGCTTAAAAATGCAAAATTTTCGAAATTCTGAAATATGAAGGCCAAATCACATATCGTAAGAAAACATGAAGCAGTATCGAAATATTGGTAAAACGAATATATATACGTAAAAGCACACTACATGAATAACGTGAAAAAGTCATTATTATACCAAATTTGAGGATTTTAACTTCGAATCATAGAGCGACGTTTCGTATTTTTTAGACCCTAAAAAAGACTTATAAAGATGTTGCTTCCAATACAAATAATAAAAATCAATGTGTTTTCATTAAAATTAACTAAAATGTTCCTGATTTTCGGTTTATATTACCGATGGAAGATGTACACGTAAAACCGTTCTAATCCGGCTGAAACGTCGATATATGCAATAAAAACAGAACTTCTCCCCTTTTCAATATTTTACTCAGTATTTTAAGGAGAAACAAATAGATCATTGAAAATGAAGTATTTAAGGTTATTTTCTGATCAATTATGTGTTTGCATAATTTTTATCGTATATTTATTGAATTAATAGCAATAAACTGAAAATTCACAAAAACGTGGAAAAACAGCAAAATATTGCCTAATTCGATGATATTTTGTTTATATCACAAAAAGGAAAAGGAGATGATAAAGGTCAAAATATTGCTAAATTCGATGATTTTTATTACAAAACAAAATGCAACAAAACTTGCTTAAAAATGCAAAATTTTCGAAATTCTGAGATATGAAGGCCAAATCACATATCGTGAGAAAACATGAAGCAGTATCGAAATATTGGTAAAAACGAATATATATACGTAAAAGCACTTTACATGAATAACGTGAAAAAAGTCATTATTATACCAAATTTGAGGATTTTAACTTCGAATCATAGAGCGACGTTTCGTATGTTTTAGACCCTAAAAAAAGACGTATAAAGATGTTGCTTCCAATACAAATAATAAAAATCAATGTGTTTTCATTAAACTTAACTAAAATGTTCCTGATTTTCGGTTTATAGTACCGATGGAAGATGTACACGTAAAACCGTTCTAATCCGGCTGAAACGTCGATATATGCAATAAAAACAGGACTTCTCCCCTTTTCAATATCTTACTCAGTATTTTAAGGAGAAACAAATAGATGATTGAAAATGAAGTATTTAAGGTTTTTTTCTGATCAATTATGTGTTTGAATAATTTTTATCGTATATTTATTGAATTAATAGCAATAAACTGAAAATTCACAAAAACGTGGAAAAACAGCAAAATATTGCCTAATTCGATGATATTTGGTTTAAATCACAATAGGAAAAGAGGATGATAAAGGTCAAAATATTCCTAAATTCGATGATTTTTAGTACAAAACAAAATGCAAGAAAACTTGCTTAAAAATGCAAAATTTGCGAAATTCTGAGATTTGAAGGCCAAATCATATATCGTGAGAAAACATGAAGTAGTATCGAAATATTGGTAAAAACGAATATATATATGTAAAATCACACCACATGAATAACGTGAAAAAAGTCACTATATTACCATATTTGAGGATTTTAACTTCAAATCATAGAGCGAGGTATCGTATTATTTAGATCCAAGAAAAAACATATGATAATGTTGTTTCAAATACAAATGATAAAAATCCATGTGTTTTCATTTGAATTAACTTAAATGTTCCTGATTTTCTGTTTATATTACCGATGGAAGATTTACACGTAAAACCACTCTAATACGGCTGAAACGTCGATATATGCAATAAAAACAGAATTTCTCCCCATTCCAATATCTTACTCAGTATTTTAACGAGAAACAAACAGTTGATTGAAAATAAAGTGTTTAAGGTTAATTTCTAATCAATTATGTGTTTGCATCATTTTTATCGTATATATAATGAATTAATAGCAATAAACTGAAAATTCACAAAAACGTGGATAAACAGCAAAATATTGCCTAATTCGATGATATTTTGTTTATATCACATAAAGTAAAGGGAGATGATAAAGGTCAAAATATTGCTAAATTCGATGATTTTTATTACAAAACAAAATGCAACAAAACTTGCTTAAAAATGCAAAATTTTCGAAATTCTGAGATATGAAGGCCAAATCACATATCGTGAGAAAACATGAAGTAGTATCGAAACATTGGTAAAAACGAATATATATACGTAAAATCACACTACATGAATAACGTGAAAAAAGTCACTATATTACCATATTTGAGGATTTTAACTTCAAATCATTTCGTATTATTTAGATCCAAGAAAAGACATATGACAATGTTTTTTCAAATACAAATGATAAAAATCAAAGTGTTTTCATTAGAATTAACTAAAATATTCCTGATTTTCCGGTTATATTACCGATGGAAGATGTACACGTAAGACCGCTCTAATCCGGCTGAAACGTCGATATATGCAATAAAAACAGAACTTCTCCCCTTTTCAATATCTTACTCAGTATTTTAATGAGAAACAAATAGATGATTGAAAATGAAGTGTTTAAGGTTAATTTCTAATCAATCATGTGTTTGCATAATTTTTATCGTATATTTTTTGAATTAATAGCAATAAACTGTAAATTCACAAAAACGTGGAAAAACGGCAAAATATTGCCTAATTCGATGATATTTTGTTTATATCACATAAAGGAAAAGGGGATGATAAACGTCAAAATATTGCTGAATTCGATGATTTTTAGTACGAAACAAAATGCAACAAAACTTGCTTAAAAATGCAAAATTTTCGAAATTCTGAAATATGAAGGCCAAATCACATATCGTAAGAAAACATGAAGCAGTATCGAAATATTGGTAAAAACGAATATATATACGTAAAAGCACACTACATGAATAACGTGAAAAAAGTCATTATTATACCAAATTTGAGGATTTTAACTTCGAATCATAGAGCGACGTTTCGTATTTTTTAGACCCTAAAAAAGACTTATAAAGATGTTGCTTCCAATACAAATAATAAAAATCAATGTGTTTTCATTAAAATTAACTAAAATGTTCCTGATTTTCGGTTTATATTACCGATGGAAGATGTACACGTAAAACCGTTCTAATCCGGCTGAAACGTCGATATATGCAATAAAAACAGAACTTCTCCCCTTTTCAATATCTTACTCAGTATTTTAAGGAGAAACAAATAGATCATTGAAAATGAAGTATTTAAGGTTATTTTCTGATCAATTATGTGTTTGCATAATTTTTATCGTATATTTATTGAATTAATAGCAATAAACTGAAAATTCACAAAAACGTGGAAAAACAGCAAAATATTGCCTAATTCGATGATATTTTGTTTATATCACAAAAAGGAAAAGGAGATGATAAAGGTCAAAATATTGCTAAATTCGATGATTTTTAGTACAAAACAAAATGCAACAAAACTTGCTTAAAAATGCAAAATTTTCGAAATTCTGAGATATGAAGGCCAAATCACATATCGTGAGAAAACATGAAGCAGTATCGAAATATTGGTAAAAACGAATATATATACGTAAAAGCACACTACATGAATAACGTGAAAAAAGTCATTATTATACCAAATTTGAGGATTTTAACTTCGAATCATAGAGCGACGTTTCGTATTTTTTAGACCCTAGAAAAGACGTATAAAGATGTTGCTTCCAATACAAATAATAAAAATCAATGTGTTTTCATTAAAATTAACTTAAATGTTCCTGATTTTTGGTTTATATTACCGATGGAAGATGTACACGTAAAACCGTTCTAATCCGGCTGAAACGTCGATATATGCAATAAAAACAGAACTTCTCCCTTTTTTAATATCTTACTCAGTATTTTAACGAGAAACAAATAGTTGATTGAAAATGAAGTGTTTAAGGTTAATTTCTATTCAATTATGTGTTTGCATCATTTTTATCGTATATTTATTGAATTAATAGCAATAAACTGAAAATTCACAAAAACGTGGAAAAACAGCAAAATATTGCCTAATTCGATGATATTTTGTTTATATCACATAAAGGAAAAGGGGATGATAAACGTCAAAATATTGCTGAATTCGATGATTTTTAGTACGAAACAAAATGCAAGAAAACTTGCTTAAAATGCAATATTATGCGAAAATCTGATATATGAAGGCCAAATCACATATCGTGATACTCCATGAAATAGTATCGAAATATTGGTAAAAATGAATATATTTACGTAATATCAAACTACATGAAAAACGTGAAAAAAGTCATTATTATACCAAATTTGAGGATTTTAACTTCGAATCATAGAGCGACGTTTCGTATTTTTTAGACCCTAGAAAAGATGTATAAAGATGTTGCTTCCAATACAAATGTTAAAAATCAATGTATTTTCATTAAAATTAACTAAAATGTTCCTGATTTTCGGTTTATATTACCGATGGAAGATGTACACGTAAAACCGTTCTAATCCGGCTGAAACGTCGATATTTGCAATAAAAACAGAACTTCTCCCCTTTTCAATATCTTACTCAGTATTTTAACGAGAAACAAATAAATGATTGAAAAAGAAGTATTTAAGGTTATTTTCTGATCAATTATGTGTTTGCATAATTTTTATCGTATATTTATTGAATTAATAACAATAAACTGAAAATTCACATAAACGTTGAAAAACGGTAAAATATTGCCTAATTCGATGATATTATGTTTAAATTTCATAAAGTAAAAGGGGATGATAAAGGTCAAAATATTGCTAAATTCGATGATTTTTAGTACAAAACAAAATGCAAGAAAACTTGCTTAAAAATGCAAAATTTGCGAAATTCTGAGATTTGAAGGCCAAATCACATATCGTGAGAAAACATGAAGTAGTATCGAAATATTGGTAAAAATGAATATATATATGAAAAATCACACTACATGAATAACGTGAAAAGTCACTATATTATCATACTTGAGGATTTTAACTTCAAATCATAGAGCGAGGTATCAGATTATTTAGATCCAAGAACAGACATATGACAATGTTGTTTCAAATACAAATGATAAAAATCAAAGTGTTTTCATTAGAATTAACTAAAATGTTCCTGATTTTCCGTTTATATTACCGATGGAAGATGTACACTTAAAACCACTCTAATCCGGCTGAAACGTCGATATATGCAATAAAAACAGAACTTCTCCCCTTTTCAATATCTTACTCAGTATCTTAACGAGAAACAAATAGTTGATTGAAAATGAAGTGTTTAAGGTTAATTTCTAATCAATTATGTGTTTGCATAATTTTTATCGTATATATAATGAATTAATAGCAATAAACTGAAATTTCACAAAAACGTGGATAAACAGCAAAATATTGCCTAATTCGATGATATTTTGTTTATATCACATAAAGTAAAGGGAGATGATAAAGGTCAAAATATTGCTAAATTCGATGATTTTTGGTACGAAAAAAATGCAAGAAAACTTGCTTAAAAATGCAATATTATGCGAAATTCTGAGATTTGAATGCCAAATCACATATCGTGATACTACATGAAACTGTATCGACATATTGGTAAAAATGAATATATATACGTAAAATCACACTACATGAATAACGTGAAAAAAGTCACTATATTACCATATTTGAGGATTTTAACTTCAAATCATAGAGCGAGGTTTCGTATTAATTAGACCCTAGAAAAGACATATGACAATGTTGTTTCAAATACAAATGATAAAAATCAAAGTATTTTCATTAGAATTAACTAAAATGTTCCTGATTTTCCGGTTATATTACCGATGGAAGATTTACACGTAAAACCGCTCTAATCCGGCTGAAACGTCGATATATGCAATAAAAACAGAACTTCTCCCCTTTCCAATATCTTACTCAGTATTTCAGCGAGAAACAAATAGTTGATTGAAAATGAAGTATTTAAGGTTATTTTCTGATCAATTATGTGTTTGCATAATTTTTATCGTATATTTATTGAATTAATAACAATAAACTGAAAATTCACAAAAACGTGGAAAAACGGCAAAATATTGCCTAATTCGATGATATTTTGTTTATGTCACATAAAGGAAAAGATGATGATAAAGGTCAAAATATTGCTAAATTCGATGATTTTTAGTACAAAACAAAATGCAACAAAACTTGCTTAAAAATGCAAAATTTTCGAAATTCTGAGATATGAAGGCCAAATCACATATCGTGAGAAAACATGAAATAGTATCGAAATATTGGTAAAAACGAATATATATACGTAAAATCACACTACATAAATAACGTGAAAAAAGTCACTATATTACCATATTTGAGGTTTTTAACTTCAAATCATAGAGCGAGGTTTCGTATTATTTAGATCCAAGAAAAGACATATGACAATGTTTGTTTCATATACAAATGATAAAAATCAAAGTGTTTTCATTAGAATTAACTGAAATGTTCCTTATTTTCCGGTTATATTACCGATGGAAGACGTACACGTAAAAACGCTCTAATCCGGCTGAAACGTCGACATATGCAATAAAAACAGAACTTCTCCCCTTTCCAATATCTTACTCAGTATTTTAACGAGAAACAAATAGTTGATTGAAAATGAAGTATTTAAGGTTATTTTCTGATCAATTATGTGTTTGCATAATTTTTATCGTATATTTATTGAATTAATAACAATAAACTGAAAATTCACAAAAACGTTGAAAAACGGCAAATTATTGCCTAATTCGATGATATTTTGTTTATATCACATAAAGTAAAGGGAGATGATAAAGGTCAAAATATTGCTAAATTCGATGATTTTTATTACAAAACAAAATGCAACAAAACTTGCTTAAAAATGCAAAATTTTCGAAATTCTGAGATATGAAGGCCAAATCACATATCGTGAGAAAACATGAAGCAGTATCGAAATATTGGTAAAAACGAATATATATACGTAAAAGCACACTACATGAATAACGTGAAAAAAGTCATTATTATACCAAATTTGAGGATTTTAACTTCGAATCATAGAGCGGCGTTTCGTATTTTTTAGACCCTAAAAAAAGACGTATAAAGATGTTGCTTCCAATACAAATAATAAAAATCAATGTGTTTTCATTAAAATTAACTAAAATGTTCCTGATTTTCGGTTTATATTACCGATGGAAGATGTACACGTAAAACCGTTCTAATCCGGCTGAAACGTCGATATATGCAATAAAAACAGAACTTCTCCCCTTTTCAATATCTTACTCAGTATTTTAAGGAGAAACAAATAGATCATTGAAAATGAAGTATTTAAGTTTATTTTCTGATCAATTATGTGTTTGCATAATTTTTATCGTATATTTATTGAATTAATAGCAATAAACTGAAAATTTACAAAAACGTGGAAAAACAGCAAAATATTGCCTAATTCGATGATATTTTGTTTATATCACAAAAAGGAAAAGGAGATGATAAAGGTCAAAATATTGCTAAATTCGATGATTTTTAGTACAAAACAAAATGCAACAAAACTTGCTTAAAAATGCAAAATTTTCGAAATTCTGAGATATGAAGGCCAAATCACATATCGTGAGAAAACATGAAGCAGTATCGAAATATTGGTAAAAACGAATATATATACGTAAAAGCACACTACATGAATAACGTGAAAAAAGTCACTATAGTACCATATATGAGGATTTTAACTTCAAATCATAGAGCGAGGTTTCGTATTAATTAGACCCTAGAAAAGACATATGACAATGTTGTTTCAAATACAAATGATAAAAATCAAAATATTTTCATTAGAATTAACTGAAATGTTCCTGATTTTCCGGTTATATTACCGATGGAAGATTTACACGTAAAACCGCTCTAATCCGGCTGAAACGTCAATATATGCAATAAAAACAGAACTTCTCCCCTTTCCAATATCTTACTCAGTATTTCAGCGAGAAACAAATAGTTGATTGAAAATGAAGTATTTAAGGTTATTTTCTGATCAATTATGTGTTTGCATACTTTTTATCGTATATTTATTGAATTAATAACAATAAACTGAAAATTCACAAAAACGTGGAAAAACGGCAAAATATTGCCTAATTCGATGATATTTTGTTTATTTCACATAAAGGAAAAGATGATGATAAAGGTCAAAATATTGCTAAATTCGATGATTTTTAGTACAAAACAAAATGCAACAAAACTTGCTTAAAAATGCAAAATTTTCGAAATTCTGAGATATGAAGGCCAAATCACCACATATCGTGAGAAAACATGAAGCAGTATCGAAATATTGGTAAAAACGAATATATATACGTAAAAGCACACTACATGAATAACGTGAAAAAAGTCACTATATTACCATATTTGAGGATTTTAACTTCAAATCATAGAGCGAGGTATCGTATTATTTAGATCCAAGAAAAAACATATGATAATGTTGTTTCAAATACAAATGATAAAAATCCATGTGTTTTCATTTGAATTAACTTAAATGTTCCTGATTTTCTGTTTATATTACCGATGGAAGATTTACACGTAAAACCACTCTAATACGGCTGAAACGTCGATATATGCAATAAAAACAGAATTTCTCCCCATTCCAATATCTTACTCAGTATTTTAACGAGAAACAAACAGTTGATTGAAAATAAAGTGTTTAAGGTTAATTTCTAATCAACTATGTGTTTGCATCATTTTTATCGTATATATAATGAATTAATAGCAATAAACTGAAAATTCACAAAAACGTGGATAAACAGCAAAATATTGCCTAATTCGATGATATTTTGTTTATATCACATAAAGTAAAGGGAGATGATAAAGGTCAAAATATTGCTAAATTCGATGATTTTTATTACAAAACAAAATGCAACAAAACTTGCTTAAAAATGCAAAATTTTCGAAATTCTGAGATATGAAGGCCAAATCACATATCGTGAGAAAACATGAAGTAGTATCGAAACATTGGTAAAAACGAATATATATACGTAAAATCACACTACATGAATAACGTGAAAAAAGTCACTATATTACCATATTTGAGGATTTTAACTTCAAATCATAGAGAGAGGTTTCGTATTATTTAGATCCAAGAAAAGACATATGACAATGTTTGTTTCAAATACAAATGATAAAAATCAAAGTGTTTTCATTAGAATTAACAGAAATGTTCCTGATTTTCCGGTTATATTACCGATGGAAGATGTACACGTAAAACCGCTCTAATCCGGCTGAAACGTCGATATATGCAATAAAAACAGAACTTCTCCCCTTTCCAATATCTTACTCAGTATTTTAACGAGAAACAAATAGTTGATTGAAAATGAAGTATTTAAGGTTATTTTCTGATCAATTATGTGTTTGCATAATTTTTATCGTATATTTATTGAATTAATAACAATAAACTGAAAATTCACAAAAACGTTGAAAAACGGCAAATTATTGCCTAATTCGATGATATTTTGTTTATATCACATAAAGTAAAGGGAGATGATAAAGGTCAAAATATTGCTAAATTCGATGATTTTTATTACAAAACAAAATGCAACAAAACTTGCTTAAAAATGCAAAATTTTCGAAATTCTGAGATATGAAGGCCAAATCACATATCGTGAGAAAACATGAAGCAGTATCGAAATATTGGTAAAAACGAATATATATACGTAAAAGCACACTACATGAATAACGTGAAAAAAGTCATTATTATACCAAATTTGAGGATTTTAACTTCGAATCATAGAGCGACGTTTCGTATTTTTTATACCCTAAAAAAAGACGTATAAAGATGTTGCTTCCAATACAAATAATAAAAATCAATGTGTTTTCATTAAACTTAACTAAAATGTTCCTGATTTTCGGTTTATAGTACCGATGGAAGATGTACACGTAAAACCGTTCTAATCCGGCTGAAACGTCGATATATGCAATAAAAACAGGACTTCTCCCCTTTTCAATATCTTACTCAGTATTTTAAGGAGAAACAAATAGATGATTGAAAATGAAGTATTTAAGGTTTTTTTCTGATCAATTATGTGTTTGAATAATTTTTATCGTATATTTATTGAATTAATAGCAATAAACTGAAAATTCACAAAAACGTGGAAAAACAGCAAAATATTGCCTAATTCGATGATATTTGGTTTAAATCACAATAGGAAAAGAGGATGATAAAGGTCAAAATATTCCTAAATTCGATGATTTTTAGTACAAAACAAAATGCAAGAAAACTTGCTTAAAAATGCAAAATTTGCGAAATTCTGAGATTTGAAGGCCAAATCATATATCGTGAGAAAACATGAAGTAGTATCGAAATATTGGTAAAAACGAATATATATATGTAAAATCACACTACATGAATAACGTGAAAAAAGTCACTATATTACCATATTTGAGGATTTTAACTTCAAATCATAGAGCGAGGTATCGTATTATTTAGATCCAAGAAAAAACATATGATAATGTTGTTTCAAATACAAATGATAAAAATCCATGTGTTTTCATTTGAATTAACTTAAATGTTCCTGATTTTCTGTTTATATTACCGATGGAAGATTTACACGTAAAACCACTCTAATACGGCTGAAACGTCGATATATGCAATAAAAACAGAATTTCTCCCCATTCCAATATCTTACTCAGTATTTTAACGAGAAACAAACAGTTGATTGAAAATAAAGTGTTTAAGGTTAATTTCTAATCAATTATGTGTTTGCATCATTTTTATCGTATATATAATGAATTAATAGCAATAAACTGAAAATTCACAAAAACGTGGATAAACAGCAAAATATTGCCTAATTCGATGATATTTTGTTTATATCACATAAAGTAAAGGGAGATGATAAAGGTCAAAATATTGCTAAATTCGATGATTTTTATTACAAAACAAAATGCAACAAAACTTGCTTAAAAATGCAAAATTTTCGAAATTCTGAGATATGAAGGCCAAATCACATATCGTGAGAAAACATGAAGTAGTATCGAAACATTGGTAAAAACGAATATATATACGTAAAATCACACTACATGAATAACGTGAAAAAAGTCACTATATTACCATATTTGAGGATTTTAACTTCAAATCATAGAGAGGGATTTCGTATTATTTAGATCCAAGAAAAGACATATGACAATGTTTTTTCAAATACAAATGATAAAAATCAAAGTGTTTTCATTAGAATTAACTAAAATATTCCTGATTTTCCGGTTATATTACCGATGGAAGATGTACACGTAAGACCGCTCTAATCCGGCTGAAACGTCGATATATGCAATAAAAACAGAACTTCTCCCCTTTTCAATATCTTACTCAGTATTTTAATGAGAAACAAATAGATGATTGAAAATGAAGTGTTTAAGGTTAATTTCTAATCAATCATGTGTTTGCATAATTTTTATCGTATATTTTTTGAATTAATAGCAATAAACTGAAAATTCACAAAAACGTGGAAAAACGGCAAAATATTGCCTAATTCGATGATATTTTGTTTATATCACATAAAGGAAAAGGGGATGATAAACGTCAAAATATTGCTGAATTCGATGATTTTTAGTACGAAACAAAATGCAACAAAACTTGCTTAAAAATGCAAAATTTTCGAAATTCTGAAATATGAAGGCCAAATCACATATCGTAAGAAAACATGAAGCAGTATCGAAATATTGGTAAAACGAATATATATACGTAAAAGCACACTACATGAATAACGTGAAAAAGTCATTATTATACCAAATTTGAGGATTTTAACTTCGAATCATAGAGCGACGTTTCGTATTTTTTAGACCCTAAAAAAGACTTATAAAGATGTTGCTTCCAATACAAATAATAAAAATCAATGTGTTTTCATTAAAATTAACTAAAATGTTCCTGATTTTCGGTTTATATTACCGATGGAAGATGTACACGTAAAACCGTTCTAATCCGGCTGAAACGTCGATATATGCAATAAAAACAGAACTTCTCCCCTTTTCAATATTTTACTCAGTATTTTAAGGAGAAACAAATAGATCATTGAAAATGAAGTATTTAAGGTTATTTTCTGATCAATTATGTGTTTGCATAATTTTTATCGTATATTTATTGAATTAATAGCAATAAACTGAAAATTCACAAAAACGTGGAAAAACAGCAAAATATTGCCTAATTCGATGATATTTTGTTTATATCACAAAAAGGAAAAGGAGATGATAAAGGTCAAAATATTGCTAAATTCGATGATTTTTATTACAAAACAAAATGCAACAAAACTTGCTTAAAAATGCAAAATTTTCGAAATTCTGAGATATGAAGGCCAAATCACATATCGTGAGAAAACATGAAGCAGTATCGAAATATTGGTAAAAACGAATATATATACGTAAAAGCACTTTACATGAATAACGTGAAAAAAGTCATTATTATACCAAATTTGAGGATTTTAACTTCGAATCATAGAGCGACGTTTCGTATTTTTTAGACCCTAAAAAAAGACGTATAAAGATGTTGCTTCCAATACAAATAATAAAAATCAATGTGTTTTCATTAAACTTAACTAAAATGTTCCTGATTTTCGGTTTATAGTACCGATGGAAGATGTACACGTAAAACCGTTCTAATCCGGCTGAAACGTCGATATATGCAATAAAAACAGGACTTCTCCCCTTTTCAATATCTTACTCAGTATTTTAAGGAGAAACAAATAGATGATTGAAAATGAAGTATTTAAGGTTTTTTTCTGATCAATTATGTGTTTGAATAATTTTTATCGTATATTTATTGAATTAATAGCAATAAACTGAAAATTCACAAAAACGTGGAAAAACAGCAAAATATTGCCTAATTCGATGATATTTGGTTTAAATCACAATAGGAAAAGAGGATGATAAAGGTCAAAATATTCCTAAATTCGATGATTTTTAGTACAAAACAAAATGCAAGAAAACTTGCTTAAAAATGCAAAATTTGCGAAATTCTGAGATTTGAAGGCCAAATCATATATCGTGAGAAAACATGAAGTAGTATCGAAATATTGGTAAAAACGAATATATATATGTAAAATCACACCACATGAATAACGTGAAAAAAGTCACTATATTACCATATTTGAGGATTTTAACTTCAAATCATAGAGCGAGGTATCGTATTATTTAGATCCAAGAAAAAACATATGATAATGTTGTTTCAAATACAAATGATAAAAATCCATGTGTTTTCATTTGAATTAACTTAAATGTTCCTGATTTTCTGTTTATATTACCGATGGAAGATTTACACGTAAAACCACTCTAATACGGCTGAAACGTCGATATATGCAATAAAAACAGAATTTCTCCCCATTCCAATATCTTACTCAGTATTTTAACGAGAAACAAACAGTTGATTGAAAATAAAGTGTTTAAGGTTAATTTCTAATCAATTATGTGTTTGCATCATTTTTATCGTATATATAATGAATTAATAGCAATAAACTGAAAATTCACAAAAACGTGGATAAACAGCAAAATATTGCCTAATTCGATGATATTTTGTTTATATCACATAAAGTAAAGGGAGATGATAAAGGTCAAAATATTGCTAAATTCGATGATTTTTATTACAAAACAAAATGCAACAAAACTTGCTTAAAAATGCAAAATTTTCGAAATTCTGAGATATGAAGGCCAAATCACATATCGTGAGAAAACATGAAGTAGTATCGAAACATTGGTAAAAACGAATATATATACGTAAAATCACACTACATGAATAACGTGAAAAAAGTCACTATATTACCATATTTGAGGATTTTAACTTCAAATCATTTCGTATTATTTAGATCCAAGAAAAGACATATGACAATGTTTTTTCAAATACAAATGATAAAAATCAAAGTGTTTTCATTAGAATTAACTAAAATATTCCTGATTTTCCGGTTATATTACCGATGGAAGATGTACACGTAAGACCGCTCTAATCCGGCTGAAACGTCGATATATGCAATAAAAACAGAACTTCTCCCCTTTTCAATATCTTACTCAGTATTTTAATGAGAAACAAATAGATGATTGAAAATGAAGTGTTTAAGGTTAATTTCTAATCAATCATGTGTTTGCATAATTTTTATCGTATATTTTTTGAATTAATAGCAATAAACTGAAAATTCACAAAAACGTGGAAAAACGGCAAAATATTGCCTAATTCGATGATATTTTGTTTATATCACATAAAGGAAAAGGGGATGATAAACGTCAAAATATTGCTGAATTCGATGATTTTTAGTACGAAACAAAATGCAACAAAACTTGCTTAAAAATGCAAAATTTTCGAAATTCTGAAATATGAAGGCCAAATCACATATCGTAAGAAAACATGAAGCAGTATCGAAATATTGGTAAAAACGAATATATATACGTAAAAGCACACTACATGAATAACGTGAAAAAAGTCATTATTATACCAAATTTGAGGATTTTAACTTCGAATCATAGAGCGACGTTTCGTATTTTTTAGACCCTAAAAAAGACTTATAAAGATGTTGCTTCCAATACAAATAATAAAAATCAATGTGTTTTCATTAAAATTAACTAAAATGTTCCTGATTTTCGGTTTATATTACCGATGGAAGATGTACACGTAAAACCGTTCTAATCAGGCTGAAACGTCGATATATGCAATAAAAACAGAACTTCTCCCCTTTTCAATATCTTACTCAGTATTTTAAGGAGAAACAAATAGATCATTGAAAATGAAGTATTTAAGGTTATTTTCTGATCAATTATGTGTTTGCATAATTTTTATCGTATATTTATTGAATTAATAGCAATAAACTGAAAATTCACAAAAACGTGGAAAAACAGCAAAATATTGCCTAATTCGATGATATTTTGTTTATATCACAAAAAGGAAAAGGAGATGATAAAGGTCAAAATATTGCTAAATTCGATGATTTTTAGTACAAAACAAAATGCAACAAACTTGCTTAAAAATGCAAAATTTTCGAAATTCTGAGATATGAAGGCCAAATCACATATCGTGAGAAAACATGAAGCAGTATCGAAATATTGGTAAAAACGAATATATATACGTAAAAGCACACTACATGAATAACGTGAAAAAAGTCATTATTATACCAAATTTGAGGATTTTAACTTCGAATCATAGAGCGACGTTTCGTATTTTTTAGACCCTAGAAAAGACGTATAAAGATGTTGCTTCCAATACAAATAATAAAAATCAATGTGTTTTCATTAAAATTAACTTAAATGTTCCTGATTTTTGGTTTATATTACCGATGGAAGATGTACACGTAAAACCGTTCTAATCCGGCTGAAACGTCGATATATGCAATAAAAACAGAACTTCTCCCTTTTTTAATATCTTACTCAGTATTTTAACGAGAAACAAATAGTTGATTGAAAATGAAGTGTTTAAGGTTAATTTCTATTCAATTATGTGTTTGCATCATTTTTATCGTATATTTATTGAATTAATAGCAATAAACTGAAAATTCACAAAAACGTGGAAAAACAGCAAAATATTGCCTAATTCGATGATATTTTGTTTATATCACATAAAGGAAAAGGGGATGATAAACGTCAAAATATTGCTGAATTCGATGATTTTTAGTACGAAACAAAATGCAAGAAAACTTGCTTAAAATGCAATATTATGCGAAAATCTGATATATGAAGGCCAAATCACATATCGTGATACTCCATGAAATAGTATCGAAATATTGGTAAAAATGAATATATTTACGTAATATCAAACTACATGAAAAACGTGAAAAAAGTCATTATTATACCAAATTTGAGGATTTTAACTTCGAATCATAGAGCGACGTTTCGTATTTTTTAGACCCTAGAAAAGATGTATAAAGATGTTGCTTCCAATACAAATGTTAAAAATCAATGTATTTTCATTAAAATTAACTAAAATGTTCCTGATTTTCGGTTTATATTACCGATGGAAGATGTACACGTAAAACCGTTCTAATCCGGCTGAAACGTCGATATTTGCAATAAAAACAGAACTTCTCCCCTTTTCAATATCTTACTCAGTATTTTAACGAGAAACAAATAAATGATTGAAAAAGAAGTATTTAAGGTTATTTTCTGATCAATTATGTGTTTGCATACTTTTTATCGTATATTTATTGAATTAATAACAATAAACTGAAAATTCACATAAACGTTGAAAAACGGTAAAATATTGCCTAATTCGATGATATTATGTTTAAATTTCATAAAGTAAAAGGGGATGATAAAGGTCAAAATATTGCTAAATTCGATGATTTTTAGTACAAAACAAAATGCAAGAAAACTTGCTTAAAAATGCAAAATTTGCGAAATTCTGAGATTTGAAGGCCAAATCACATATCGTGAGAAAACATGAAGTAGTATCGAAATATTGGTAAAAATGAATATATATATGAAAAATCACACTACATGAATAACGTGAAAAGTCACTATATTATCATACTTGAGGATTTTAACTTCAAATCATAGAGCGAGGTATCAGATTATTTAGATCCAAGAACAGACATATGACAATGTTGTTTCAAATACAAATGATAAAAATCAAAGTGTTTTCATTAGAATTAACTAAAATGTTCCTGATTTTCCGTTTATATTACCGATGGAAGATGTACACTTAAAACCACTCTAATCCGGCTGAAACGTCGATATATGCAATAAAAACAGAACTTCTCCCCTTTTCAATATCTTACTCAGTATCTTAACGAGAAACAAATAGTTGATTGAAAATGAAGTGTTTAAGGTTAATTTCTAATCAATTATGTGTTTGCATAATTTTTATCGTATATATAATGAATTAATAGCAATAAACTGAAATTTCACAAAAACGTGGATAAACAGCAAAATATTGCCTAATTCGATGATATTTTGTTTATATCACATAAAGTAAAGGGAGATGATAAAGGTCAAAATATTGCTAAATTCGATGATTTTTGGTACGAAAAAAATGCAAGAAAACTTGCTTAAAAATGCAATATTATGCGAAATTCTGAGATTTGAATGCCAAATCACATATCGTGATACTACATGAAACTGTATCGACATATTGGTAAAAATGAATATATATACGTAAAATCACACTACATGAATAACGTGAAAAAAGTCACTATATTACCATATTTGAGGATTTTAACTTCAAATCATAGAGCAAGGTTTCGTATTAATTAGACCCTAGAAAAGACATATGACAATGTTGTTTCAAATACAAATGATAAAAATCAAAGTATTTTCATTAGAATTAACTAAAATGTTCCTGATTTTCCGGTTATATTACCGATGGAAGATTTACACGTAAAACCGCTCTAATCCGGCTGAAACGTCGATATATGCAATAAAAACAGAACTTCTCCCCTTTTCAATATCTTACTCAGTATTTTAATGAGAAACAAATAGATGATTGAAAATGAAGTGTTTAAGGTTAATTTCTAATCAATCATGTGTTTGCATAATTTTTATCGTATATTTTTTGAATTAATAGCAATAAACTGAAAATTCACAAAAACGTGGAAAAACGGCAAAATATTGCCTAATTCGATGATATTTTGTTTATATCACATAAAGGAAAAGGGGATGATAAACGTCAAAATATTGCTGAATTCGATGATTTTTAGTACGAAACAAAATGCAACAAAACTTGCTTAAAAATGCAAAATTTTCGAAATTCTGAAATATGAAGGCCAAATCACATATCGTAAGAAAACATGAAGCAGTATCGAAATATTGGTAAAACGAATATATATACGTAAAAGCACACTACATGAATAACGTGAAAAAGTCATTATTATACCAAATTTGAGGATTTTAACTTCGAATCATAGAGCGACGTTTCGTATTTTTTAGACCCTAAAAAAGACTTATAAAGATGTTGCTTCCAATACAAATAATAAAAATCAATGTGTTTTCATTAAAATTAACTAAAATGTTCCTGATTTTCGGTTTATATTACCGATGGAAGATGTACACGTAAAACCGTTCTAATCCGGCTGAAACGTCGATATATGCAATAAAAACAGAACTTCTCCCCTTTTCAATATTTTACTCAGTATTTTAAGGAGAAACAAATAGATCATTGAAAATGAAGTATTTAAGGTTATTTTCTGATCAATTATGTGTTTGCATAATTTTTATCGTATATTTATTGAATTAATAGCAATAAACTGAAAATTCACAAAAACGTGGAAAAACAGCAAAATATTGCCTAATTCGATGATATTTTGTTTATATCACAAAAAGGAAAAGGAGATGATAAAGGTCAAAATATTGCTAAATTCGATGATTTTTATTACAAAACAAAATGCAACAAAACTTGCTTAAAAATGCAAAATTTTCGAAATTCTGAGATATGAAGGCCAAATCACATATCGTGAGAAAACATGAAGCAGTATCGAAATATTGGTAAAAACGAATATATATACGTAAAAGCACTTTACATGAATAACGTGAAAAAAGTCATTATTATACCAAATTTGAGGATTTTAACTTCGAATCATAGAGCGACGTTTCGTATGTTTTAGACCCTAAAAAAAGACGTATAAAGATGTTGCTTCCAATACAAATAATAAAAATCAATGTGTTTTCATTAAACTTAACTAAAATGTTCCTGATTTTCGGTTTATAGTACCGATGGAAGATGTACACGTAAAACCGTTCTAATCCGGCTGAAACGTCGATATATGCAATAAAAACAGGACTTCTCCCCTTTTCAATATCTTACTCAGTATTTTAAGGAGAAACAAATAGATGATTGAAAATGAAGTATTTAAGGTTTTTTTCTGATCAATTATGTGTTTGAATAATTTTTATCGTATATTTATTGAATTAATAGCAATAAACTGAAAATTCACAAAAACGTGGAAAAACAGCAAAATATTGCCTAATTCGATGATATTTGGTTTAAATCACAATAGGAAAAGAGGATGATAAAGGTCAAAATATTCCTAAATTCGATGATTTTTAGTACAAAACAAAATGCAAGAAAACTTGCTTAAAAATGCAAAATTTGCGAAATTCTGAGATTTGAAGGCCAAATCATATATCGTGAGAAAACATGAAGTAGTATCGAAATATTGGTAAAAACGAATATATATATGTAAAATCACACCACATGAATAACGTGAAAAAAGTCACTATATTACCATATTTGAGGATTTTAACTTCAAATCATAGAGCGAGGTATCGTATTATTTAGATCCAAGAAAAAACATATGATAATGTTGTTTCAAATACAAATGATAAAAATCCATGTGTTTTCATTTGAATTAACTTAAATGTTCCTGATTTTCTGTTTATATTACCGATGGAAGATTTACACGTAAAACCACTCTAATACGGCTGAAACGTCGATATATGCAATAAAAACAGAATTTCTCCCCATTCCAATATCTTACTCAGTATTTTAACGAGAAACAAACAGTTGATTGAAAATAAAGTGTTTAAGGTTAATTTCTAATCAATTATGTGTTTGCATCATTTTTATCGTATATATAATGAATTAATAGCAATAAACTGAAAATTCACAAAAACGTGGATAAACAGCAAAATATTGCCTAATTCGATGATATTTTGTTTATATCACATAAAGTAAAGGGAGATGATAAAGGTCAAAATATTGCTAAATTCGATGATTTTTATTACAAAACAAAATGCAACAAAACTTGCTTAAAAATGCAAAATTTTCGAAATTCTGAGATATGAAGGCCAAATCACATATCGTGAGAAAACATGAAGTAGTATCGAAACATTGGTAAAAACGAATATATATACGTAAAATCACACTACATGAATAACGTGAAAAAAGTCACTATATTACCATATTTGAGGATTTTAACTTCAAATCATTTCGTATTATTTAGATCCAAGAAAAGACATATGACAATGTTTTTTCAAATACAAATGATAAAAATCAAAGTGTTTTCATTAGAATTAACTAAAATATTCCTGATTTTCCGGTTATATTACCGATGGAAGATGTACACGTAAGACCGCTCTAATCCGGCTGAAACGTCGATATATGCAATAAAAACAGAACTTCTCCCCTTTTCAATATCTTACTCAGTATTTTAATGAGAAACAAATAGATGATTGAAAATGAAGTGTTTAAGGTTAATTTCTAATCAATCATGTGTTTGCATAATTTTTATCGTATATTTTTTGAATTAATAGCAATAAACTGTAAATTCACAAAAACGTGGAAAAACGGCAAAATATTGCCTAATTCGATGATATTTTGTTTATATCACATAAAGGAAAAGGGGATGATAAACGTCAAAATATTGCTGAATTCGATGATTTTTAGTACGAAACAAAATGCAACAAAACTTGCTTAAAAATGCAAAATTTTCGAAATTCTGAAATATGAAGGCCAAATCACATATCGTAAGAAAACATGAAGCAGTATCGAAATATTGGTAAAAACGAATATATATACGTAAAAGCACACTACATGAATAACGTGAAAAAAGTCATTATTATACCAAATTTGAGGATTTTAACTTCGAATCATAGAGCGACGTTTCGTATTTTTTAGACCCTAAAAAAGACTTATAAAGATGTTGCTTCCAATACAAATAATAAAAATCAATGTGTTTTCATTAAAATTAACTAAAATGTTCCTGATTTTCGGTTTATATTACCGATGGAAGATGTACACGTAAAACCGTTCTAATCCGGCTGAAACGTCGATATATGCAATAAAAACAGAACTTCTCCCCTTTTCAATATCTTACTCAGTATTTTAAGGAGAAACAAATAGATCATTGAAAATGAAGTATTTAAGGTTATTTTCTGATCAATTATGTGTTTGCATAATTTTTATCGTATATTTATTGAATTAATAGCAATAAACTGAAAATTCACAAAAACGTGGAAAAACAGCAAAATATTGCCTAATTCGATGATATTTTGTTTATATCACAAAAAGGAAAAGGAGATGATAAAGGTCAAAATATTGCTAAATTCGATGATTTTTAGTACAAAACAAAATGCAACAAAACTTGCTTAAAAATGCAAAATTTTCGAAATTCTGAGATATGAAGGCCAAATCACATATCGTGAGAAAACATGAAGCAGTATCGAAATATTGGTAAAAACGAATATATATACGTAAAAGCACACTACATGAATAACGTGAAAAAAGTCATTATTATACCAAATTTGAGGATTTTAACTTCGAATCATAGAGCGACGTTTCGTATTTTTTAGACCCTAGAAAAGACGTATAAAGATGTTGCTTCCAATACAAATAATAAAAATCAATGTGTTTTCATTAAAATTAACTTAAATGTTCCTGATTTTTGGTTTATATTACCGATGGAAGATGTACACGTAAAACCGTTCTAATCCGGCTGAAACGTCGATATATGCAATAAAAACAGAACTTCTCCCTTTTTTAATATCTTACTCAGTATTTTAACGAGAAACAAATAGTTGATTGAAAATGAAGTGTTTAAGGTTAATTTCTATTCAATTATGTGTTTGCATCATTTTTATCGTATATTTATTGAATTAATAGCAATAAACTGAAAATTCACAAAAACGTGGAAAAACAGCAAAATATTGCCTAATTCGATGATATTTTGTTTATATCACATAAAGGAAAAGGGGATGATAAACGTCAAAATATTGCTGAATTCGATGATTTTTAGTACGAAACAAAATGCAAGAAAACTTGCTTAAAATGCAATATTATGCGAAAATCTGATATATGAAGGCCAAATCACATATCGTGATACTCCATGAAATAGTATCGAAATATTGGTAAAAATGAATATATTTACGTAATATCAAACTACATGAAAAACGTGAAAAAAGTCATTATTATACCAAATTTGAGGATTTTAACTTCGAATCATAGAGCGACGTTTCGTATTTTTTAGACCCTAGAAAAGATGTATAAAGATGTTGCTTCCAATACAAATGTTAAAAATCAATGTATTTTCATTAAAATTAACTAAAATGTTCCTGATTTTCGGTTTATATTACCGATGGAAGATGTACACGTAAAACCGTTCTAATCCGGCTGAAACGTCGATATTTGCAATAAAAACAGAACTTCTCCCCTTTTCAATATCTTACTCAGTATTTTAACGAGAAACAAATAAATGATTGAAAAAGAAGTATTTAAGGTTATTTTCTGATCAATTATGTGTTTGCATAATTTTTATCGTATATTTATTGAATTAATAACAATAAACTGAAAATTCACATAAACGTTGAAAAACGGTAAAATATTGCCTAATTCGATGATATTATGTTTAAATTTCATAAAGTAAAAGGGGATGATAAAGGTCAAAATATTGCTAAATTCGATGATTTTTAGTACAAAACAAAATGCAAGAAAACTTGCTTAAAAATGCAAAATTTGCGAAATTCTGAGATTTGAAGGCCAAATCACATATCGTGAGAAAACATGAAGTAGTATCGAAATATTGGTAAAAATGAATATATATATGAAAAATCACACTACATGAATAACGTGAAAAGTCACTATATTATCATACTTGAGGATTTTAACTTCAAATCATAGAGCGAGGTATCAGATTATTTAGATCCAAGAACAGACATATGACAATGTTGTTTCAAATACAAATGATAAAAATCAAAGTGTTTTCATTAGAATTAACTAAAATGTTCCTGATTTTCCGTTTATATTACCGATGGAAGATGTACACTTAAAACCACTCTAATCCGGCTGAAACGTCGATATATGCAATAAAAACAGAACTTCTCCCCTTTTCAATATCTTACTCAGTATCTTAACGAGAAACAAATAGTTGATTGAAAATGAAGTGTTTAAGGTTAATTTCTAATCAATTATGTGTTTGCATAATTTTTATCGTATATATAATGAATTAATAGCAATAAACTGAAATTTCACAAAAACGTGGATAAACAGCAAAATATTGCCTAATTCGATGATATTTTGTTTATATCACATAAAGTAAAGGGAGATGATAAAGGTCAAAATATTGCTAAATTCGATGATTTTTGGTACGAAAAAAATGCAAGAAAACTTGCTTAAAAATGCAATATTATGCGAAATTCTGAGATTTGAATGCCAAATCACATATCGTGATACTACATGAAACTGTATCGACATATTGGTAAAAATGAATATATATACGTAAAATCACACTACATGAATAACGTGAAAAAAGTCACTATATTACCATATTTGAGGATTTTAACTTCAAATCATAGAGCGAGGTTTCGTATTAATTAGACCCTAGAAAAGACATATGACAATGTTGTTTCAAATACAAATGATAAAAATCAAAGTATTTTCATTAGAATTAACTAAAATGTTCCTGATTTTCCGGTTATATTACCGATGGAAGATTTACACGTAAAACCGCTCTAATCCGGCTGAAACGTCGATATATGCAATAAAAACAGAACTTCTCCCCTTTCCAATATCTTACTCAGTATTTCAGCGAGAAACAAATAGTTGATTGAAAATGAAGTATTTAAGGTTATTTTCTGATCAATTATGTGTTTGCATAATTTTTATCGTATATTTATTGAATTAATAACAATAAACTGAAAATTCACAAAAACGTGGAAAAACGGCAAAATATAGCCTAATTCGATGATATTTTGTTTATGTCACATAAAGGAAAAGATGATGATAAAGGTCAAAATATTGCTAAATTCGATGATTTTTAGTACAAAACAAAATGCAACAAAACTTGCTTAAAAATGCAAAATTTTCGAAATTCTGAGATATGAAGGCCAAATCACATATCGTGAGAAAACATGAAATAGTATCGAAATATTGGTAAAAACGAATATATATACGTAAAATCACACTACATAAATAACGTGAAAAAAGTCACTATATTACCATATTTGAGGTTTTTAACTTCAAATCATAGAGCGAGGTTTCGTATTATTTAGATCCAAGAAAAGACATATGACAATGTTTGTTTCATATACAAATGATAAAAATCAAAGTGTTTTCATTAGAATTAACTGAAATGTTCCTTATTTTCCGGTTATATTACCGATGGAAGACGTACACGTAAAAACGCTCTAATCCGGCTGAAACGTCGACATATGCAATAAAAACAGAACTTCTCCCCTTTCCAATATCTTACTCAGTATTTTAACGAGAAACAAATAGTTGATTGAAAATGAAGTATTTAAGGTTATTTTCTGATCAATTATGTGTTTGCATAATTTTTATCGTATATTTATTGAATTAATAACAATAAACTGAAAATTCACAAAAACGTTGAAAAACGGCAAATTATTGCCTAATTCGATGATATTTTGTTTATATCACATAAAGTAAAGGGAGATGATAAAGGTCAAAATATTGCTAAATTCGATGATTTTTATTACAAAACAAAATGCAACAAAACTTGCTTAAAAATGCAAAATTTTCGAAATTCTGAGATATGAAGGCCAAATCACATATCGTGAGAAAACATGAAGCAGTATCGAAATATTGGTAAAAACGAATATATATACGTAAAAGCACACTACATGAATAACGTGAAAAAAGTCATTATTATACCAAATTTGAGGATTTTAACTTCGAATCATAGAGCGGCGTTTCGTATTTTTTAGACCCTAAAAAAAGACGTATAAAGATGTTGCTTCCAATACAAATAATAAAAATCAATGTGTTTTCATTAAAATTAACTAAAATGTTCCTGATTTTCGGTTTATATTACCGATGGAAGATGTACACGTAAAACCGTTCTAATCCGGCTGAAACGTCGATATATGCAATAAAAACAGAACTTCTCCCCTTTTCAATATCTTACTCAGTATTTTAAGGAGAAACAAATAGATCATTGAAAATGAAGTATTTAAGTTTATTTTCTGATCAATTATGTGTTTGCATAATTTTTATCGTATATTTATTGAATTAATAGCAATAAACTGAAAATTTACAAAAACGTGGAAAAACAGCAAAATATTGCCTAATTCGATGATATTTTGTTTATATCACAAAAAGGAAAAGGAGATGATAAAGGTCAAAATATTGCTAAATTCGATGATTTTTAGTACAAAACAAAATGCAACAAAACTTGCTTAAAAATGCAAAATTTTCGAAATTCTGAGATATGAAGGCCAAATCACATATCGTGAGAAAACATGAAGCAGTATCGAAATATTGGTAAAAACGAATATATATACGTAAAAGCACACTACATGAATAACGTGAAAAAAGTCATTATTATACCAAATTTGAGGATTTTAACTTCGAATCATAGAGCGACGTTTCGTATTTTTTAGACCCTAGAAAAGACGTATAAAGATGTTGCTTCCAATACAAATAATAAAAATCAATGTGTTTTCATTAAAATTAACTTAAATGTTCCTGATTTTTGGTTTATATTACCGATAGAAGATGTACACGTAAAACCGTTCTAATCCGGCTGAAACGTCGATATATGCAATAAAAACAGAACTTCTCCCCTTTTTAATATCTTACTCAGTATTTTAACGAGAAACAAATAGTTGATTGAAAATGAAGTGTTTAAGGTTAATTTCTATTCAATTATGTGTTTGCATCATTTTTATCGTATATTTATTGAATTAATAGCAATAAACTGAAAATTCACAAAAACGTGGAAAAACAGCAAAATATTGCTTAATTCGATGATATTTTGTTTATATCACATAAAGGAAAAGGGGATGATGAACGTCAAAATATTGCTGAATTCGATGATTTTTAGTACGAAACAAAATGCAAGAAAACTTGCTTAAAATGCAATATTATGCGAAAATCTGATATATGAAGGCCAAATCACATATCGTGATACTACATGAAATAGTATCGAAATATTGGTAAAAATGAATATATTTACGTAATATCAAACTACATGAAAAACGTGAAAAAAGTCATTATTATACCAAATTTGAGGATTTTAACTTCGAATCATAGAGCGACGTTTCGTATTTTTTAGACCCTAGAAAAGATGTATAAAGATGTTGCTTCCAATACAAATGATAAAAATCAATGTATTTTCATTAAAATTAACTAAAATGTTCCTGATTTTCGGTTTATATTACCGATGGAAGATGTACACGTAAAACCGTTCTAATCCGGCTGAAACGTCGATATTTGCAATAAAAACAGAACTTCTCCCCTTTTCAATATCTTACTCAGTATTTTAACGAGAAACAAATAAATGATTGAAAAAGAAGTATTTAAGGTAATTTTCTGATCAATTATGTGTTTGCATACTTTTTATCGTATATTTATTGAATTAATAACAATAAACTGAAAATTCACAAAAACGTTGAAAAACGGTAAAATATTGCCTAATTCGATGATATTATGTTTAAATTTCATAAAGTAAAAGGGGATGATAAAGGTCAAAATATTGCTAAATTCGATGATTTTTAGTACAAAACAAAATGCAAGAAAACTTGCTTAAAAATGTAAAATTTGCGAAATCTGAGATATGAAGGCCAAATCACATATCGTGAGAAAACATGAAGTAGTATCGAAATATTGGTAAAAATGAATATATATGAAAAATCACACTACATGAATAACGTGAAAAGTCACTATAGTACCATATTTGAGGATTTTAACTTCAAATCATAGAGCGAGGTATCAGATTATTTAGATCCAAGAACAGACATATGACAATGTTGTTTCAAATACAAATGATAAAAATCAAAGTGTTTTCATTAGAATTAACTAAAATGTTTCTGATTTTCCGTTTATATTACCGATGGAAGATGTACACGTAAAACCACTCTAATCCGGCTGAAACGTCGATATATGCAATAAAAACAGAACTTCTCCCCTTTTCAATATCTTACTCAGTATCTTAACGAGAAACAAATAGTTGATTGAAAATGAAGTGTTTAAGGTTAATTTCTAATCAATTATGTGTTTGCATAATTTTTATCGTATATATAATGAATTAATAGCAATAAACTGAAATTTCACAAAAACGTGGATAAACAGCAAAATATTGCCTAATTCGATGATATTTTGTTTATATCACATAAAGTAAAGGGAGATGATAAAGGTCAAAATATTGCTAAATTCGATGATTTTTGGTACGAAAAAAATGCAAGAAAACTTGCTTAAAAATGCAATATTATGCGAAATTCTGAGATTTGAATGCCAAATCACATATCGTGATACTACATGAAACTGTATCGAAATATTGGTAAAAATGAATATATATACGTAAAATCACACTACATGAATAACGTGAAAAAAGTCACTATAGTACCATATTTGAGGATTTTAACTTCAAATCATAGAGCGAGGTTTCGTATTAATTAGACCCTAGAAAAGACATATGACAATGTTGTTTCAAATACAAATGATAAAAATCAAAATATTTTCATTAGAATTAACTGAAATGTTCCTGATTTTCCGGTTATATTACCGATGGAAGATTTACACGTAAAACCGCTCTAATCCGGCTGAAACGTCAATATATGCAATAAAAACAGAACTTCTCCCCTTTCCAATATCTTACTCAGTATTTCAGCGAGAAACAAATAGTTGATTGAAAATGAAGTATTTAAGGTTATTTTCTGATAAATTATGTGTTTGCATACTTTTTATCGTATATTTATTGAATTAATAACAATAAACTGAAAATTCACAAAAACGTGGAAAAACGGCAAAATATTGCCTAATTCGATGATATTTTGTTTATTTCACATAAAGGAAAAGATGATGATAAAGGTCAAAATATTGCTAAATTCGATGATTTTTAGTACAAAACAAAATGCAACAAAACTTGCTTAAAAATGCAAAATTTTCGAAATTCTGAGATATGAAGGCCAAATCACCACATATCGTGAGAAAACATGAAGCAGTATCGAAATATTGGTAAAAACGAATATATATACGTAAAAGCACACTACATGAATAACGTGAAAAAAGTCACTATATTACCATATTTGAGGATTTTAACTTCAAATCATAGAGCGAGGTTTCGTATTATTTAGATCCAAGAAAAGACATATGACAATGTTTGTTTCAAATACAAATGATAAAAATCAAAGTGTTTTCATTAGAATTAACTGAAATGTTCCTGATTTTCCGGTTATATTACCGATGGAAGATGTACACGTAAAACCGCTCAAATCCGGCTGAAACGTCGATATATGCAATAAAAACAGAACTTCTCCCTTTTCCAATATCTTACACAGTATTTTAACGAGAAACAAATAGTTGATTGAAAATGAAGTGTTTAAGGTTAATTTCTAATCAATTATGTGTTTGCATCATTTTTATCGTATATTTAATGAATTAATAGCAATCAACTGAAAATTCACAAAAACGTGGAAAAAAAGCAAAATATTGCCTAATTCGATGATATTTTGTTTATATCACATAAAGGAAAAGGGGATGATAAACGTCAAAATATTGCTGAATTTGATGATTTTTAGTACGAAACAAAATGCAAGAAAACTTGCTTAAAATGCAATATTATGCGAAAATCTGAGATATGAAGGCCAAATCACATATCGTGATACTACATGAAATAGTATCGAAATATTGGTAAAAATGAATATATTTACGTAATATCAAACTATATGAAAAACGTGAAAAAAGTCATTATTATACCAAATTTGGGATTTTAACTTCGAATCATACAGCGACCTTTCGTATTTTTTAGACCCTAGAAAAGATGTATAAAGATGTTGCTTCCAATACAAATGATAAAAATCAATGTGTTTTCATTAAAATTAACTAAAATGTTCCTGATTTTCGGTTTATATTACCGATGGAAAATGTACACGTAAAACCGTTCTAATCCGGCTGAAACGTCGATATATGCAATAAAAACAGCTTCTCACCTTTTCATTATCTTACTCAGTATTTTAACGAGAAACAAATAGATGATTGAAAATGAAGTATTTAAGGTTATTTTCTGATCAATTATGTGTTTGCATAATTTTTATCGTATATTTATTGAATTAATAGCAATAAACTGAAAATTCACAAAAACGTGGAAAAACAGCAAAATATTGCCTAATTCGATGATATTTGGTTTAAATCACAATAGGAAAAGAGGATGATAAAGGTCAAAATATTCCTAAATTCGATGATTTTTAGTACAAAACAAAGTGCAAGAAAACTTGCTTAAAAATGCAAAATTTTCGAAATTCTGAGATATGAAGGCCAAATCACATATCGTGAGAAAACATGAAGTAGTATCGAAACATTGGTAAAAACGAATATATATACGTAAAATCACACTACATGAATAACGTGAAAAAAGTCACTATATTACCATATTTGAGGATTTTAACTTCAAATCATAGAGAGAGGTTTCGTATTATTTAGATCCAAGAAAAGACATATGACAATGTTTTTTCAAATACAAATGATAAAAATCAAAGTGTTTTCATTAGAATTAACTAAAATATTCCTGATTTTCCGGTTATATTACCGATGGAAGATGTACACGTAAGACCGCTCTAATCCGGCTGAAACGTCGATATATGCAATAAAAACAGAACTTCTCCCCTTTTCAATATCTTACTCAGTATTTTAATGAGAAACAAATAGATGATTGAAAATGAAGTGTTTAAGGTTAATTTCTAATCAATCATGTGTTTGCATAATTTTTATCGTATATTTTTTGAATTAATAGCAATAAACTGAAAATTCACAAAAACGTGGAAAAACGGCAAAATATTGCCTAATTCGATGATATTTTGTTTATATCACATAAAGGAAAAGGGGATGATAAACGTCAAAATATTGCTGAATTCGATGATTTTTGGTACGAAACAAAATGCAACAAAACTTGCTTAAAAATGCAAAATTTTCGAAATTCTGAAATATGAAGGCCAAATCACATATCGTAAGAAAACATGAAGCAGTATCGAAATATTGGTAAAAACGAATATATATACGTAAAAGCACACTACATGAATAACGTGAAAAAAGTCATTATTATACCAAATTTGAGGATTTTAACTTCGAATCATAGAGCGACGTTTCGTATTTTTTAGACCCTAAAAAGACTTATAAAGATGTTGCTTCCAATACAAATAATAAAAATCAATGTGTTTTCATTAAAATTAACTAAAATGTTCCTGATTTTCGGTTTATATTACCGATGGAAGATGTACACGTAAAACCGTTCTAATCCGGCTGAAACGTCGATATATGCAATAAAAACAGAACTTCTCCCCTTTTCAATATCTTACTCAGTATTTTAAGGAGAAACAAATAGATCATTGAAAATGAAGTATTTAAGGTTATTTTCTGATCAATTATGTGTTTGCATAATTTTTATCGTATATTTATTGAATTAATAGCAATAAACTGAAAATTCACAAAAACGTGGAAAAACAGCAAAATATTGCCTAATTCGATGATATTTTGTTTATATCACAAAAAGGAAAAGGAGATGATAAAGGTCAAAATATTGCTAAATTCGATGATTTTTAGTACAAAACAAAATGCAACAAAACTTGCTTAAAAATGCAAAATTTTGGAAATTCTGAGATATGAAGGCCAAATCACATATCGTGAGAAAACATGAAGCAGTATCGAAATATTGGTAAAAACGAATATATATACGTAAAAGCACACTACATGAATAACGTGAAAAAAGTCATTATTATACCAAATTTGAGGATTTTAACTTCGAATCATAGAGCGACGTTTCGTATTTTTTAGACCCTAGAAAAGACGTATAAAGATGTTGCTTCCAATACAAATAATAAAAATCAATGTGTTTTCATTAAAATTAACTTAAATGTTCCTGATTTTTGGTTTATATTACCGATGGAAGATGTACACGTAAAACCGTTCTAATCCGGCTGAAACGTCGATATATGCAATAAAAACAGAACTTCTCCCCTTTTTAATATCTTACTCAGTATTTTAACGAGAAACAAATAGTTGATAGAAAATGAAGTGTTTAAGGTTAATTTCTATTCAATTATGTGTTTGCATCATTTTTATCGTATATTTATTGAATTAATAGCAATAAACTGAAAATTCACAAAAACGTGGAAAAACAGCAAAATATTGCCTAATTCGATGATATTTTGTTTATATCACATAAAGGAAAAGGGGATGATAAACGTCAAAATATTGCTGAATTCGATGATTTTTAGTACGAAACAAAATGCAAGAAAACTTGCTTAAAATGCAATATTATGCGAAAATCTGAGATATGAAGGCCAAATCACATATCGTGATACTACATGAAATAGTATCGAAATATTGGTAAAAATGAATATATTTACGTAATATCAAACTACATGAAAAACGTGAAAAAAGTCATTATTATACCAAATTTGAGGATTTTAACTTCGAATCATAGAGCGACGTTTCGTATTTTTTAGACCCTAGAAAAGATGTATAAAGATGTTGCTTCCAATACAAATGATAAAAATCAATGTATTTTCATTAAAATTAACTAAAATGTTCCTGATTTTCGGTTTATATTACCGATGGAAGATGTACACGTAAAACCGTTCTAATCCGGCTGAAACGTCGATATTTGCAATAAAAACAGAACTTCTCCCCTTTTCAATATCTTACTCAGTATTTTAACGAGAAACAAATAAATGATTGAAAAAGAAGTATTTAAGGTTATTTTCTGATCAATTATGTGTTTGCATACTTTTTATCGTATATTTATTGAATTAATAACAATAAACTGAAAATTCACAAAAACGTTGAAAAACGGTAAAATATTGCCTAATTCGATGATATTATGTTTAAATTTCATAAAGTAAAAGGGGATGACAAAGGTCAAAATATTGCTAAATTCGATGACTTTTAGTACAAAACAAAATGCAAGAAAACTTGCTTAAAAATGCAAAATTTGCGAAATTCTGAGATTTGAAGGCCAAATCACATATCGTGAGAAAACATTAAGTAGTATCGAAATATTGGTAAAAATGAATATATATATGAAAAATCACACTACATGAATAACGTGAAAAGTCACTATATTACCATATTTGAGGATTTTAACTTCAAATCATAGAGCGAGGTATCAGATTATTTAGATCCAAGAACAGACATATGACAATGTTGTTTCAAATACAAATGATAAAAATCAAAGTGTTTTCATTAGAATTAACTAAAATGTTCCTGATTTTCCGTTTATATTACCGATGGAAGATGTACACGTAAAACCACTCTAATCCGGCTGAAACGTCGATATATGCAATAAAAACAGAACTTCTCCCCTTTTCAATATCTTACTCAGTATCTTAACGAGAAACAAATAGTTGATTGAAAATGAAGTGTTTAAGGTTAATTTCTAATCAATTATGTGTTTGCATAATTTTTATCGTATATATAATGAATTAATAGCAATAAACTGAAATTTCACAAAAACGTGGATAAACAGCAAAATATTGCCTAATTCGATGATATTTTGTTTATATCACATAAAGTAAAGGGAGATGATAAAGGTCAAAATATTGCTAAATTCGATGATTTTTGGTACGAAAAAAATGCAAGAAAACTTGCTTAAAAATGCAATATTATGCGAAATTCTGAGATTTGAATGACAAATCACATATCGTGATACTACATGAAACTGTATCGAAATATTGGTAAAAATGAATATATATACGTAAAATCACACTACATGAATAACGTGAAAAAAGTCACTATATTACCATATTTGAGGATTTTAACTTCAAATCATAGAGCGAGGTTTCGTATTAATTAGACGCTAGAAAAGACATATGACAATGTTGTTTCAAATACAAATGATAAAAATCAAAATATTTTCATTAGAATTAACTGAAATGTTCCTGATTTTCCGGTTATATTACCGATGGAAGATTTACACGTAAAACCGCTCTAATCCGGCTGAAACGTCGATATATGCAATAAAAACAGAACTTCTCCCCTTTCCAATATCTTACTCAGTATTTCAGCGAGAAACAAATAGTTGATTGAAAATGAAGTATTTAAGGTTATTTTCTGATCAATTATGTGTTTGCATAATTTTTATCGTATATTTATTGAATTAATAACAATAAACTGAAAATTCACAAAAACGTGGAAAAACGGCAAAATATTGCCTAATTCGATGATATTTTGTTTATATCACATAAAGTAAAGGGAGATGATAAAGGTCAAAATATTGCTAAATTCGATGATTTTTATTACAAAACAAAATGCAACAAAACTTGCTTAAAAATGCAAAATTTTCGAAATTCTGAGATATGAAGGCCAAATCACATATCGTGAGAAAACATGAAGCAGTATCGAAATATTGGTAAAAACGAATATATATACGTAAAAGCACACTACATGAATAACGTGAAAAAAGTCATTATTATACCAAATTTGAGGATTTTAACTTCGAATCATAGAGCGGCGTTTCGTATTTTTTAGACCCTAAAAAAAGACGTATAAAGATGTTGCTTCCAATACAAATAATAAAAATCAATGTGTTTTCATTAAAATTAACTAAAATGTTCCTGATTTTCGGTTTATATTACCGATGGAAGATGTACACGTAAAACCGTTCTAATCCGGCTGAAACGTCGATATATGCAATAAAAACAGAACTTCTCCCCTTTTCAATATCTTACTCAGTATTTTAAGGAGAAACAAATAGATCATTGAAAATGAAGTATTTAAGTTTATTTTCTGATCAATTATGTGTTTGCATAATTTTTATCGTATATTTATTGAATTAATAGCAATAAACTGAAAATTTACAAAAACGTGGAAAAACAGCAAAATATTGCCTAATTCGATGATATTTTGTTTATATCACAAAAAGGAAAAGGAGATGATAAAGGTCAAAATATTGCTAAATTCGATGATTTTTAGTACAAAACAAAATGCAACAAAACTTGCTTAAAAATGCAAAATTTTCGAAATTCTGAGATATGAAGGCCAAATCACATATCGTGAGAAAACATGAAGCAGTATCGAAATATTGGTAAAAACGAATATATATACGTAAAAGCACACTACATGAATAACGTGAAAAAAGTCATTATTATACCAAATTTGAGGATTTTAACTTCGAATCATAGAGCGACGTTTCGTATTTTTTAGACCCTAGAAAAGACGTATAAAGATGTTGCTTCCAATACAAATAATAAAAATCAATGTGTTTTCATTAAAATTAACTTAAATGTTCCTGATTTTTGGTTTATATTACCGATAGAAGATGTACACGTAAAACCGTTCTAATCCGGCTGAAACGTCGATATATGCAATAAAAACAGAACTTCTCCCCTTTTTAATATCTTACTCAGTATTTTAACGAGAAACAAATAGTTGATTGAAAATGAAGTGTTTAAGGTTAATTTCTATTCAATTATGTGTTTGCATCATTTTTATCGTATATTTATTGAATTAATAGCAATAAACTGAAAATTCACAAAAACGTGGAAAAACAGCAAAATATTGCTTAATTCGATGATATTTTGTTTATATCACATAAAGGAAAAGGGGATGATGAACGTCAAAATATTGCTGAATTCGATGATTTTTAGTACGAAACAAAATGCAAGAAAACTTGCTTAAAATGCAATATTATGCGAAAATCTGATATATGAAGGCCAAATCACATATCGTGATACTACATGAAATAGTATCGAAATATTGGTAAAAATGAATATATTTACGTAATATCAAACTACATGAAAAACGTGAAAAAAGTCATTATTATACCAAATTTGAGGATTTTAACTTCGAATCATAGAGCGACGTTTCGTATTTTTTAGACCCTAGAAAAGATGTATAAAGATGTTGCTTCCAATACAAATGATAAAAATCAATGTATTTTCATTAAAATTAACTAAAATGTTCCTGATTTTCGGTTTATATTACCGATGGAAGATGTACACGTAAAACCGTTCTAATCCGGCTGAAACGTCGATATTTGCAATAAAAACAGAACTTCTCCCCTTTTCAATATCTTACTCAGTATTTTAACGAGAAACAAATAAATGATTGAAAAAGAAGTATTTAAGGTAATTTTCTGATCAATTATGTGTTTGCATACTTTTTATCGTATATTTATTGAATTAATAACAATAAACTGAAAATTCACAAAAACGTTGAAAAACGGTAAAATATTGCCTAATTCGATGATATTATGTTTAAATTTCATAAAGTAAAAGGGGATGATAAAGGTCAAAATATTGCTAAATTCGATGATTTTTAGTACAAAACAAAATGCAAGAAAACTTGCTTAAAAATGTAAAATTTGCGAAATTCTGAGATATGAAGGCCAAATCACATATCGTGAGAAAACATGAAGTAGTATCGAAATATTGGTAAAAATGAATATATATGAAAAATCACACTACATGAATAACGTGAAAAGTCACTATAGTACCATATTTGAGGATTTTAACTTCAAATCATAGAGCGAGGTATCAGATTATTTAGATCCAAGAACAGACATATGACAATGTTGTTTCAAATACAAATGATAAAAATCAAAGTGTTTTCATTAGAATTAACTAAAATGTTTCTGATTTTCCGTTTATATTACCGATGGAAGATGTACACGTAAAACCACTCTAATCCGGCTGAAACGTCGATATATGCAATAAAAACAGAACTTCTCCCCTTTTCAATATCTTACTCAGTATCTTAACGAGAAACAAATAGTTGATTGAAAATGAAGTGTTTAAGGTTAATTTCTAATCAATTATGTGTTTGCATAATTTTTATCGTATATATAATGAATTAATAGCAATAAACTGAAATTTCACAAAAACGTGGATAAACAGCAAAATATTGCCTAATTCGATGATATTTTGTTTATATCACATAAAGTAAAGGGAGATGATAAAGGTCAAAATATTGCTAAATTCGATGATTTTTGGTACGAAAAAAATGCAAGAAAACTTGCTTAAAAATGCAATATTATGCGAAATTCTGAGATTTGAATGCCAAATCACATATCGTGATACTACATGAAACTGTATCGAAATATTGGTAAAAATGAATATATATACGTAAAATCACACTACATGAATAACGTGAAAAAAGTCACTATAGTACCATATTTGAGGATTTTAACTTCAAATCATAGAGCGAGGTTTCGTATTAATTAGACCCTAGAAAAGACATATGACAATGTTGTTTCAAATACAAATGATAAAAATCAAAATATTTTCATTAGAATTAACTGAAATGTTCCTGATTTTCCGGTTATATTACCGATGGAAGATTTACACGTAAAACCGCTCTAATCCGGCTGAAACGTCAATATATGCAATAAAAACAGAACTTCTCCCCTTTCCAATATCTTACTCAGTATTTCAGCGAGAAACAAATAGTTGATTGAAAATGAAGTATTTAAGGTTATTTTCTGATCAATTATGTGTTTGCATACTTTTTATCGTATATTTATTGAATTAATAACAATAAACTGAAAATTCACAAAAACGTGGAAAAACGGCAAAATGTTGCCTAATTCGATGATATTTTGTTTATTTCACATAAAGGAAAAGATGATGATAAAGGTCAAAATATTGCTAAATTCGATGATTTTTAGTACAAAACAAAATGCAACAAAACTTGCTTAAAAATGCAAAATTTTCGAAATTCTGAGATATGAAGGCCAAATCACCACATATCGTGAGAAAACATGAAGCAGTATCGAAATATTGGTAAAAACGAATATATATACGTAAAAGCACACTACATGAATAACGTGAAAAAAGTCACTATATTACCATATTTGAGGATTTTAACTTCAAATCATAGAGCGAGGTTTCGTATTATTTAGATCCAAGAAAAGACATATGACAATGTTTGTTTCAAATACAAATGATAAAAATCAAAGTGTTTTCATTAGAATTAACTGAAATGTTCCTGATTTTCCGGTTATATTACCGATGGAAGATGTACACGTAAAACCGCTCAAATCCGGCTGAAACGTCGATATATGCAATAAAAACAGAACTTCTCCCTTTTCCAATATCTTACACAGTATTTTAACGAGAAACAAATAGTTGATTGAAAATGAAGTGTTTAAGGTTAATTTCTAATCAATTATGTGTTTGCATCATTTTTATCGTATATTTAATGAATTAATAGCAATCAACTGAAAATTCACAAAAACGTGGAAAAAAGCAAAATATTGCCTAATTCGATGATATTTTGTTTATATCACATAAAGGAAAAGGGGATGATAAACGTCAAAATATTGCTGAATTTGATGATTTTTAGTACGAAACAAAATGCAAGAAAACTTGCTTAAAATGCAATATTATGCGAAAATCTGAGATATGAAGGCCAAATCACATATCGTGATACTACATGAAATAGTATCGAAATATTGGTAAAAATGAATATATTTACGTAATATCAAACTATATGAAAAACGTGAAAAAAGTCATTATTATACCAAATTTGGGATTTTAACTTCGAATCATACAGCGACCTTTCGTATTTTTTAGACCCTAGAAAAGATGTATAAAGATGTTGCTTCCAATACAAATGATAAAAATCAATGTGTTTTCATTAAAATTAACTAAAATGTTCCTGATTTTCGGTTTATATTACCGATGGAAAATGTACACGTAAAACCGTTCTAATCCGGCTGAAACGTCGATATATGCAATAAAAACAGCTTCTCACCTTTTCATTATCTTACTCAGTATTTTAACGAGAAACAAATAGATGATTGAAAATGAAGTATTTAAGGTTATTTTCTGATCAATTATGTGTTTGCATAATTTTTATCGTATATGTAATGAATTTATAACAATAAACTGAAAATTCACAAAACGTGGAAAAACGGCAAAATATTGCCTAATTCGATGATATTTTGTTTAAGTCACATAAAAGAAAAGGGGATGATAAACGTCAAAATATTGCTAAATTCGATGATTTTTAGTGCAAAACAAAATGGAAGAAAACTTGCTTCAAAATGCAAAATTTTCGAAATTCTGAGATTTGAAGGCTAAACCACATATCGTAAGAAAACATGAAGTAGTATCGAAACATTGGTAAAAACGAATATATATACGTAAAATCACACTACATGAATAATGTGAAAAAAGTGACTATATTACCATATTTGAGGATTTTAACTTCAAATCATAGAGAGAGGTTTCGTATTATTTAGATCCAAGAAAAGACATATGACAATGTTTTTTCAAATACAAATGATAAAAATCAAAGTGTTTTCATTAGAATTAACTAAAATATTCCTGATTTTCCGGTTATATTACCGATGGAAGATGTACACGTAAGACCGCTCTAATCCGGATGAAACGTCGATATATGCAATAAAAACAGAACTTCTCCCCTTTTCAATATCTTACTCAGTATTTTAATGAGAAACAAATAGATGATTGAAAATGAAGTGTTTAAGGTTAATTTCTAATCAATTATGTGTTTGCATAATTTTTATCGTATATTTTTTGAATTAATAGCAATAAACTGAAAATTCACAAAAACGTGGAAAAACGGCAAAATATTGCCTAATTCGATGATATTTTGTTTATATCACATAAAGGAAAAGATGATGATAAAGGTCAAAATATTGCTAAATTCGATGATTTTTAGTACAAAACAAAATGCAACAAAACTTGCTTAAAAATGCAAAATTTTCGAAATTCTGAGATATGAAGGCCAAATCACATATCGTGAGAAAACATGAAGCAGTATCGAAATATTGGTAAAAACGAATATATATACGTAAAAGCACACTACATGAATAACGTGAAAAAAGTCATTATTATACCAAATTTGATGATTTTAACTTCGAATCATAGAGCGACGTTTCGTATTTTTTTGACCCTAAAAAAAGACGTATAAAGATGTTGCTTCCAATACAAATAATAAAAATCAATGTGTTTTCATTAAACTTAACTAAAATGTTCCTGATTTTCGGTTTATAGTACCGATGGAAGATGTACACGTAAAACCGTTCTAATCCGGCTGAAACGTCGATATATGCAATAAAAACAGAACTTCTCCCCTTTTCAATATCTTACTCAGTATTTTAAGGAGAAACAAATAGATCATTGAAAATGAAGTATTTAAGGTTATTTTCTGATCAATTATGTGTTTGCATAATTTTTATCGTATATTTATTGAATTAATAGCAATAAACTGAAAATTCACAAAAACGTGGAAAAACAGCAAAATATTGCCTAATTCGATGATATTTTGTTTATATCACAAAAAGGAAAAGGAGATGATAAAGGTCAAAATATTGCTAAATTCGATGATTTTTAGTACAAAACAAAATGCAACAAAACTTGCTTAAAAATGCAAAATTTTGGAAATTCTGAGATATGAAGGCCAAATCACATATCGTGAGAAAACATGAAGCAGTATCGAAATATTGGTAAAAACGAATATATATACGTAAAAGCACACTACATGAATAACGTGAAAAAGTCATTATTATACCAAATTTGAGGATTTTAACTTCGAATCATAGAGCGACGTTTCGTATTTTTTAGACCCTAGAAAAGACGTATAAAGATGTTGCTTCCAATACAAATAATAAAAATCAATGTGTTTTCATTAAAATTAACTTAAATGTTCCTGATTTTTGGTTTATATTACCGATGGAAGATGTACACGTAAAACCGTTCTAATCCGGCTGAAACGTCGATATATGCAATAAAAACAGAACTTCTCCCCCTTTTTAATATCTTACTCAGTATTTTAACGAGAAACAAATAGTTGATAGAAAATGAAGTGTTTAAGGTTAATTTCTATTCAATTATGTGTTTGCATCATTTTTATCGTATATTTATTGAATTAATAGCAATAAACTGAAAATTCACAAAACGTGGAAAAACAGCAAAATATTGCCTAATTCGATGATATTTTGTTTATATCACATAAAGGAAAAGGGGATGATAAACGTCAAAATATTGCTGAATTCGATGATTTTTAGTACGAAACAAAATGCAAGAAAACTTGCTTAAAATGCAATATTATGCGAAAATCTGAGATATGAAGGCCAAATCACATATCGTGATACTACATGAAATAGTATCGAAATATTGGTAAAAATGAATATATTTACGTAATATCAAACTACATGAAAAACGTGAAAAAAGTCATTATTATACCAAATTTGAGGATTTTAACTTCGAATCATAGAGCGACGTTTCGTATTTTTTAGACCCTAGAAAAGATGTATAAAGATGTTGCTTCCAATACAAATGATAAAAATCAATGTATTTTCATTAAAATTAACTAAAATGTTCCTGATTTTCGGTTATATTACCGATGGAAGATGTACACGTAAAACCGTTCTAATCCGGCTGAAACGTCGATATTTGCAATAAAAACAGAACTTCTCCCCTTTTCAATATCTTACTCAGTATTTTAACGAGAAACAAATAAATGATTGAAAAAGAAGTATTTAAGGTTATTTTCTGATCAATTATGTGTTTGCATACTTTTTATCGTATATTTATTGAATTAATAACAATAAACTGAAAATTCACAAAAACGTTGAAAAACGGTAAAATATTGCCTAATTCGATGATATTATGTTTAAATTTCATAAAGTAAAAGGGGATGACAAAGGTCAAAATATTGCTAAATTCGATGACTTTTAGTACAAAACAAAATGCAAGAAAACTTGCTTAAAAATGCAAAATTTGCGAAATTCTGAGATTTGAAGGCCAAATCACATATCGTGAGAAAACATTAAGTAGTATCGAAATATTGGTAAAAATGAATATATATATGAAAAATCACACTACATGAATAACGTGAAAAGTCACTATATTACCATATTTGAGGATTTTAACTTCAAATCATAGAGCGAGGTATCAGATTATTTAGATCCAAGAACAGACATATGACAATGTTGTTTCAAATACAAATGATAAAAATCAAAGTGTTTTCATTAGAATTAACTAAAATGTTCCTGATTTTCCGTTTATATTACCGATGGAAGATGTACACGTAAAACCACTCTAATCCGGCTGAAACGTCGATATATGCAATAAAAACAGAACTTCTCCCCTTTTCAATATCTTACTCAGTATCTTAACGAGAAACAAATAGTTGATTGAAAATGAAGTGTTTAAGGTTAATTTCTAATCAATTATGTGTTTGCATAATTTTTATCGTATATATAATGAATTAATAGCAATAAACTGAAATTTCACAAAAACGTGGATAAACAGCAAAATATTGCCTAATTCGATGATATTTTGTTTATATCACATAAAGTAAAGGGAGATGATAAAGGTCAAAATATTGCTAAATTCGATGATTTTTGGTACGAAAAAAATGCAAGAAAACTTGCTTAAAAATGCAATATTATGCGAAATTCTGAGATTTGAATGACAAATCACATATCGTGATACTACATGAAACTGTATCGAAATATTGGTAAAAATGAATATATATACGTAAAATCACACTACATGAATAACGTGAAAAAAGTCACTATATTACCATATTTGAGGATTTTAACTTCAAATCATAGAGCGAGGTTTCGTATTAATTAGACGCTAGAAAAGACATATGACAATGTTGTTTCAAATACAAATGATAAAAATCAAAATATTTTCATTAGAATTAACTGAAATGTTCCTGATTTTCCGGTTATATTACCGATGGAAGATTTACACGTAAAACCGCTCTAATCCGGCTGAAACGTCGATATATGCAATAAAAACAGAACTTCTCCCCTTTCCAATATCTTACTCAGTATTTCAGCGAGAAACAAATAGTTGATTGAAAATGAAGTATTTAAGGTTATTTTCTGATCAATTATGTGTTTGCATAATTTTTATCGTATATTTATTGAATTAATAACAATAAACTGAAAATTCACAAAAACGTGGAAAAACGGCAAAATATTGCCTAATTCGATGATATTTTGTTTATATCACATAAAGTAAAGGGAGATGATAAAGGTCAAAATATTGCTAAATTCGATGATTTTTATTACAAAACAAAATGCAACAAAACTTGCTTAAAAATGCAAAATTTTCGAAATTCTGAGATATGAAGGCCAAATCACATATCGTGAGAAAACATGAAGCAGTATCGAAATATTGGTAAAAACGAATATATATACGTAAAAGCACACTACATGAATAACGTGAAAAAAGTCATTATTATACCAAATTTGAGGATTTTAACTTCGAATCATAGAGCGGCGTTTCGTATTTTTTAGACCCTAAAAAAAGACGTATAAAGATGTTGCTTCCAATACAAATAATAAAAATCAATGTGTTTTCATTAAAATTAACTAAAATGTTCCTGATTTTCGGTTTATATTACCGATGGAAGATGTACACGTAAAACCGTTCTAATCCGGCTGAAACGTCGATATATGCAATAAAAACAGAACTTCTCCCCTTTTCAATATCTTACTCAGTATTTTAAGGAGAAACAAATAGATCATTGAAAATGAAGTATTTAAGTTTATTTTCTGATCAATTATGTGTTTGCATAATTTTTATCGTATATTTATTGAATTAATAGCAATAAACTGAAAATTTACAAAAACGTGGAAAAACAGCAAAATATTGCCTAATTCGATGATATTTTGTTTATATCACAAAAAGGAAAAGGAGATGATAAAGGTCAAAATATTGCTAAATTCGATGATTTTTAGTACAAAACAAAATGCAACAAAACTTGCTTAAAAATGCAAAATTTTCGAAATTCTGAGATATGAAGGCCAAATCACATATCGTGAGGAAAACATGAAGCAGTATCGAAATATTGGTAAAAACGAATATATATACGTAAAAGCACACTACATGAATAACGTGAAAAAAGTCATTATTATACCAAATTTGAGGATTTTAACTTCGAATCATAGAGCGACGTTTCGTATTTTTTAGACGCTAGAAAAGACGTATAAAGATGTTGCTTCCAATACAAATAATAAAATCAATGTGTTTTCATTAAAATTAACTTAAATGTTCCTGATTTTTGGTTTATATTACCGATAGAAGATGTACACGTAAAACCGTTCTAATCCGGCTGAAACGTCGATATATGCAATAAAAACAGAACTTCTCCCCTTTTTAATATCTTACTCAGTATTTTAACGAGAAACAAATAGTTGATTGAAAATGAAGTGTTTATGGTTAATTTCTATTCAATTATGTGTTTGCATCATTTTTATCGTATATTTATTGAATTAATAGCAATAAACTGAAAATTCACAAAAACGTGGAAAAACAGCAAAATATTGCTTAATTCGATGATATTTTGTTTATATCACATAAAGGAAAAGGGGATGATGAACGTCAAAATATTGCTGAATTCGATGATTTTTAGTACGAAACAAAATGCAAGAAAACTTGCTTAAAATGCAATATTATGCGAAAATCTGATATATGAAGGCCAAATCACATATCGTGATACTACATGAAATAGTATCGAAATATTGGTAAAAATGAATATATTTACGTAATATCAAACTACATGAAAAACGTGAAAAAAGTCATTATTATACCAAATTTGAGGATTTTAACTTCGAATCATAGAGCGACGTTTCGTATTTTTTAGACCCTAGAAAAGATGTATAAAGATGTTGCTTCCAATACAAATGATAAAAATCAATGTATTTTCATTAAAATTAACTAAAATGTTCCTGATTTTCGGTTTATATTACCGATGGAAGATGTACACGTAAAACCGTTCTAATCCGGCTGAAACGTCGATATTTGCAATAAAAACAGAACTTCTCCCCTTTTCAATATCTTACTCAGTATTTTAACGAGAAACAAATAAATGATTGAAAAAGAAGTATTTAAGGTAATTTTCTGATCAATTATGTGTTTGCATACTTTTTATCGTATATTTATTGAATTAATAACAATAAACTGAAAATTCACAAAAACGTTGAAAAACGGTAAAATATTGCCTAATTCGATGATATTATGTTTAAATTTCATAAAGTAAAAGGGGATGATAAAGGTCAAAATATTGCTAAATTCGATGATTTTTAGTACAAACAAAATGCAAGAAAACTTGCTTAAAAATGTAAAATTTGCGAAATTCTGAGATATGAAGGCCAAATCACATATCGTGAGAAAACATGAAGTAGTATCGAAATATTGGTAAAAATGAATATATATGAAAAATCACACTACATGAATAACGTGAAAAGTCACTATAGTACCATATTTGAGGATTTTAACTTCAAATCATAGAGCGAGGTATCAGATTATTTAGATCCAAGAACAGACATATGACAATGTTGTTTCAAATACAAATGATAAAAATCAAAGTGTTTTCATTAGAATTAACTAAAATGTTTCTGATTTTCCGTTTATATTACCGATGGAAGATGTACACGTAAAACCACTCTAATCCGGCTGAAACGTCGATATATGCAATAAAAACAGAACTTCTCCCCTTTTCAATATCTTACTCAGTATCTTAACGAGAAACAAATAGTTGATTGAAAATGAAGTGTTTAAGGTTAATTTCTAATCAATTATGTGTTTGCATAATTTTTATCGTATATATAATGAATTAATAGCAATAAACTGAAATTTCACAAAAACGTGGATAAACAGCAAAATATTGCCTAATTCGATGATATTTTGTTTATATCACATAAAGTAAAGGGAGATGATAAAGGTCAAAATATTGCTAAATTCGATGATTTTTGGTACGAAAAAAATGCAAGAAAACTTGCTTAAAAATGCAATATTATGCGAAATTCTGAGATTTGAATGCCAAATCACATATCGTGATACTACATGAAACTGTATCGAAATATTGGGTAAAAATGAATATATATACGTAAAATCACACTACATGAATAACGTGAAAAAAGTCACTATAGTACCATATTTGAGGATTTTAACTTCAAATCATAGAGCGAGGTTTCGTATTAATTAGACCCTAGAAAAGACATATGACAATGTTGTTTCAAATACAAATGATAAAAATCAAAATATTTTCATTAGAATTAACTGAAATGTTCCTGATTTTCCGGTTATATTACCGATGGAAGATTTACACGTAAAACCGCTCTAATCCGGCTGAAACGTCAATATATGCAATAAAAACAGAACTTCTCCCCTTTCCAATATCTTACTCAGTATTTCAGCGAGAAACAAATAGTTGATTGAAAATGAAGTATTTAAGGTTATTTTCTGATCAATTATGTGTTTGCATACTTTTTATCGTATATTTATTGAATTAATAACAATAAACTGAAAATTCACAAAAACGTGGAAAAAACGGCAAAATGTTGCCTAATTCGATGATATTTTGTTTATTTCACATAAAGGAAAAGATGATGATAAAGGTCAAAATATTGCTAAATTCGATGATTTTAGTACAAAACAAAATGCAACAAAACTTGCTTAAAAATGCAAAATTTTCGAAATTCTGAGATATGAAGGCCAAATCACCACATATCGTGAGAAAACATGAAGCAGTATCGAAATATTGGTAAAAACGAATATATATACGTAAAAGCACACTACATGAATAACGTGAAAAAAGTCACTATATTACCATATTTGAGGATTTTAACTTCAAATCATAGAGCGAGGTTTCGTATTATTTAGATCCAAGAAAAGACATATGACAATGTTGTTTCAAATACAAATGATAAAAATCAAAGTGTTTTCATTAGAATTAACTGAAATGTTCCTGATTTTCCGGTTATATTACCGATGGAAGATGTACACGTAAAACCGCTCAAATCCGGCTGAAACGTCGATATATGCAATAAAAACAGAACTTCTCCCTTTTCCAATATCTTACACAGTATTTTAACGAGAAACAAATAGTTGATTGAAAATGAAGTGTTTAAGGTTAATTTCTAATCAATTATGTGTTTGCATCATTTTTATCGTATATTTAATGAATTAATAGCAATCAACTGAAAATTCACAAAAACGTGGAAAAAAGCAAAATATTGCCTAATTCGATGATATTTTGTTTATATCACATAAAGGAAAAGGGGATGATAAACGTCAAAATATTGCTGAATTTGATGATTTTAGTACGAAACAAAATGCAAGAAAACTTGCTTAAAATGCAATATTATGCGAAAATCTGAGATATGAAGGCCAAATCACATATCGTGATACTACATGAAATAGTATCGAAATATTGGTAAAAAATGAATATATTTACGTAATATCAAACTATATGAAAAACGTGAAAAAAGTCATTATTATACCAAATTTGGGATTTTAACTTCGAATCATACAGCGACCTTTCGTATTTTTAGACCCTAGAAAAGATGTATAAAGATGTTGCTTCCAATACAAATGATAAAAATCAATGTGTTTTCATTAAAATTAACTAAAATGTTCCTGATTTTCGGTTTATATTACCGATGGAAAATGTACACGTAAAACCGTTCTAATCCGGCTGAAACGTCGATATATGCAATAAAAACAGCTTCTCTTTTCATTATCTTACTCAGTATTTTAACGAGAAACAAATAGATGATTGAAAATGAAGTATTTAAGGTTATTTTCTGATCAATTATGTGTTTGCATAATTTTTATCGTATATGTAATGAATTATAACAATAAACTGAAAATTCACAAAACGTGGAAAAACGGCAAAATATTGCCTAATTCGATGATATTTTGTTTAAGTCACATAAAAGAAAAGGGGATGATAAACGTCAAAATATTGCTAAATTCGATGATTTTTAGTGCAAAACAAAATGGAAGAAAACTTGCTTCAAAATGCAAAATTTTCGAAATTCTGAGATTTGAAGGCTAAACCACATATCGTAAGAAAACATGAAGTAGTATCGAAACATTGGTAAAAACGAATATATATACGTAAAATCACACTACATGAATAACGTGAAAAAAGTGACTATATTACCATATTTGAGGATTTTAACTTCAAATCATAGAGAGAGGTTTCGTATTATTTAGATCCAAGAAAAGACATATGACAATGTTTTTTCAAATACAAATGATAAAAATCAAAGTGTTTTCATTAGAATTAACTAAAATATCCTGATTTTCCGGTTATATTACCGATGGAAGATGTACACGTAAGACCGCTCTAATCCGGCTGAAACGTCGATATATGCAATAAAAACAGAACTTCTCCCCTTTTCAATATCTTACTCAGTATTTTAATGAGAAACAAATAGATGATTGAAAATGAAGTGTTTAAGGTTAATTTCTAATCAATTATGTGTTTGCATAATTTTTATCGTATATTTTTTGAATTAATAGCAATAAACTGAAAATTCACAAAAACGTGGAAAAACGGCAAAATATTGCCTAATTCGATGATATTTTGTTTATATCACATAAAGGAAAAGATGATGATAAAGGTCAAAATATTGCTAAATTCGATGATTTTTAGTACAAAACAAATGCAACAAAACTTGCTTAAAAAATGCAAAATTTTCGAAATTCTGAGATATGAAGGCAAATCACATATCGTGAGAAAACATGAAATAGTATCGAAATATTGGTAAAAACGAATATATATACGTAAAATCACACTACATGAATAACGTGAAAAAAGTCACTATATTACCATATTTGAGGATTTTAACTTCAAATCATAGAGCGAGGTTTCGTATTATTTAGATCCAAGAAAAGGACATATGACAATGTTTGTTTCAAATACAAATGATAAAAATCAAAGTGTTTTTATTAGAATTAACAGAAAGGTTCCTGATTTTCCGGTTATATTACCGATGGAAGATGTACACGTAAAACCGCTTCTAATCCGGCTGAAACGTCGTTATATGCAATAAAAACAGAACTTCTCCCCTTTCCAATATCTTACTCAGTATTTTAACGAGAAACAAATAGTTGATTGAAAATGAAGTATTTAAGGTTATTTTCTGATCAATTATGTGTTTGCATAATTTTTATCGTATATTTATTGAATTAATAACAATAAACTGAAAATTCACAAAAACGTTGAAACGGCAAATTATTGCCTAATTCGATGATATTTTTGTTTATATCACATAAAGTAAAGGGAGATGATAAAGGTCAAAATATTGCTAAATTCGATGATTTTTTATTACAAAACAAAATTGCAACAAAACTTGCTTAAAAATGCAAAATTTTCGAAATTCTGAGATATGAAGGCCAAATCACATATCGTGAGAAAACATGAAGCAGTATCGAAATATTGGTAAAAAACGAATATATATACGTAAAAGCACACTACATGAATAACGTGAAAAAGTCATTATTATACCAAATTGATGATTTTAACTTCGAATCATAGAGCGACGTTTCGTATTTTTTTGACCCTAAAAAAAGACGTATAAAGATGTTGCTTCCAATACAAATATAAAAATCAATGTGTTTTCATTAAACTTAACTAAAATGTTTCCTGATTTTCGGTTTATAGTACCGATGGAAGATGTACACGTAAAACCGTTCTAATCCGGCCTGAAACGTCCGATATATGCAATAAAAACAGGACTTCTCCCTTTTCAATATCTTACTCAGTATTTTAAGGAGAAACAAATAGATGATTGAAAATGAAGTATTTAAGGTTTTTTTCTGATCAATTATGTGTTTGAATAATTTTTATCGTATATTTATTGAATTAATAGCAATAAACTGAAATTCACAAAAACGTGGAAAAACAGCAAAATATTGCCTAATTCGATGATATTTGTTTAAATCACAATAGGAAAAGAGGATGATAAAGGTCAAAATATTCCTAAATTCGATGATTTTAGTACAAAACAAAGTGCAAGAAAACTTGCTTAAAAATGCAAAATTTTCGAAATTCTGAGATATGAAGGCCAAATCACATATCGTGAGAAACATGAAGTAGTATCGAAACATTGGTAAAAACGAATATATATACGTAAAATCACACTACATGAATAACGTGAAAAAAGTCACTATATTACCATATTTGAGGATTTTAACTTCAAATCATAGAGAGAGGTTTCGTATTATTTAGATCCAGAAAAGACATATGACAATGTTTTTTCAAATACAAATGATAAAAATCAAAGTGTTTTCATTAGAATTAACTAAAATATTCCTGATTTTCCGGTTATATTACCGATGGAAGATGTACACGTAAGACCGCTCTAATCCGGCTGAAACGTCGATATATGCAATAAAAACAGAACTTCTCCCCTTTTCAATATCTTACTCAGTATTTTAATGAGAAACAAATAGATGATTGAAAATGAAGTGTTTAAGGTTAATTTCTAATCAATCATGTGTTTGCATAATTTTTATCGTATATTTTTTGAATTAATAGCAATAAACTGTAAATTCACAAAAACGTGGAAAAACGGCAAAATATTGCCTAATTCGATGATATTTTGTTTATATCACATAAAGGAAAAGGGGATGATAAACGTCAAAATATTGCTGAATTCGATTGATTTTTAGGTACGAAACAAAATGCAACAAAACTTGCTTAAAAATGCAAAATTTTCGAAATTCTGAAATATGAAGGCCAAATCACATATCGTAAGAAAACATGAAGCAGTATCGAAATATTGGTAAAAACGAATATATATACGTAAAAGCACACTACATGAATAACGTGAAAAAAGTCATTATTATACCAAATTTGAGGATTTTAACTTCGAATCATAGAGCGACGTTTCGTATTTTTTAGACCCTAAAAAAGACTTATAAAGATGTTGCTTCCAATACAAATAATAAAAATCAATGTGTTTTCATTAAAATTAACTAAAATGTTCCTGATTTTCGGTTTATATTACCGATGGAAGATGTACACGTAAAACCGTTCTAATCCGGCTGAAACGTCGATATATGCAATAAAAACAGAACTTCTCCCCTTTTCAATATCTTACTCAGTATTTTAAGGAGAAACAAATAGATCATTGAAAATGAAGTATTTAAGGTTATTTTCTGATCAATTATGTGTTTGCATAATTTTTATCGTATATTTATTGAATTAATAGCAATAAACTGAAAATTCACAAAAACGTGGAAAAACAGCAAAATATTGCCTAATTCGATGATATTTTGTTTATATCACAAAAAGGAAAAGGAGATGATAAAGGTCAAAATATTGCTAAATTCGATGATTTTTATTACAAAACAAAATGCAACAAAACTTGCTTAAAAATGCAAAATTTTCGAAATTCTGAGATATGAAGGCCAAATCACATATCGTGAGAAAACATGAAGCAGTATCGAAATATGGTAAAAACGAATATATATACGTAAAAGCACACTACATGAATAACGTGAAAAAAGTCATTATTATACCAAATTTGAGGATTTTAACTTCGAATCATAGAGCGACGTTTCGTATTTTTTAGACCCTAGAAAAGACGTATAAAGATGTTGCTTCCAATACAAATAATAAAAATGAATGTGTTTTCATTAAAATTAACTTAAATGTTCCTGATTTTTGGTTTATATTACCGATGGAAGATGTACACGTAAAACCGTTCTAATCCGGCTGAAACGTCGATATATGCAATAAAAACAGAACTTCTCCCCTTTTTAATATCTTACTCAGTATTTTAACGAGAAACAATAGTTGATAGAAAATGAAGTGTTTAAGGTTAATTTCTATTCAATTATGTGTTTGCATCATTTTTATCGTATATTTATTGAATTAATAGCAATAAACTGAAAATTCACAAAAACGTGGAAAAACAGCAAAATATTGCCTAATTCGATGATATTTTGTTTATATCACATAAAGGAAAAGGGGATGATAAACGTCAAAATATTGCTGAATTCGATGATTTTTAGTACGAAACAAAATGCAAGAAAACTTGCTTAAAATGCAATATTATGCGAAAATCTGAGATATGAAGGCCAAATCACATATCGTGATACTACATGAAATAGTATCGAAATATTGGTAAAATGAATATATTTACGTAATATCAAACTACATGAAAAACGTGAAAAAAGTCATTATTATACCAAATTTGAGGATTTTAACTTCGAATCATAGAGCGACGTTTCGTATTTTTTAGACCCTAGAAAAGATGTATAAAGATGTTGCTTCCAATACAAATGATAAAAATCAATGTATTTTCATTAAAATTAACTAAAATGTTCCTGATTTTCGGTTTATATTACCGATGGAAGATGTACACGTAAAACCGTTTCTAATCCGGCTGAAACGTCGATATTTGCAATAAAAACAGAACTTCTCCCCTTTTCAATATCTTACTCAGTATTTTAACGAGAAACAAATAAATGATTGAAAAAGAAGTATTTAAGGTTATTTTCTGATCAATTATGTGTTTGCATACTTTTATCGTATATTTATTGAATTAATAACAATAAACTGAAAATTCACAAAACGTTGAAAAACGGTAAAAATATTGCCCTAATTCGATGATATTATGTTTAAATTTCATAAAGTAAAAGGGGATGATAAAGGTCAAAATATTGCTAAATTCGATGACTTTTAGTACAAACAAAATGCAAGAAAACTTGCTTAAAAATGCAAAATTTGCGAAATTCTGAGATTGAAGGCCAAATCACATATCGTGAGAAAACATTAAGTAGTATCGAAATATTGGTAAAAATGAATATATATATGAAAAATCACACTACATGAATAACGTGAAAAGTCACTATATTACCATATTTGAGGATTTTAACTTCAAATCATAGAGCGAGGTATCAGATTATTTAGATCCAAGAACAGACATATGACAATGTTTGTTTCAAATACAAATGATAAAAATCAAAGTGTTTTTCATTAGAATTAACTAAAATGTTCCTGATTTTCCGTTTATATTACCGATGGAAGAATGTACACTTAAAACCACTCTAATCCGGCTGAAACGTCGATATATGCAATAAAAACAGAACTTCTCCCCTTTTCAATATCTTACTCAGTATCTTAACGAGAAACAAATAGTTGATTGAAAATGAAGTGTTTAAGGTTAATTTCTAATCAATTATGTGTTGCATAATTTTTATCGTATATAATAATGAATTAATAGCAATAAACTGAAATTTCACAAAAACGTGGATAAACAGCAAAATATTGCCTAATTCGATGATATTTTGTTTATATCACATAAAGTAAAGGGAGATGATAAAGGTCAAAATATTGCTAAATTCGATGATTTTTGGTACGAAAAAAATGCAAGAAAACTTGCTTAAAAATGCAATATTATGCGAAATTCTGAGATTTGAATGCCAAATCACATATCGTGATACTACATGAAACTGTATCGAAATATTGGTAAAAATGAATATATATACGTAAAAATCACACATACATGAATAACGTGAAAAAAAGTCACTATATTACCATATTTGAGGATTTTAACTTCAAATCATAGAGCGAGGTTTCGTATTAATTAGACCCTAGAAAAGACATATGACAATGTTGTTTCAAATACAAATGATAAAAATCAAAGTATTTTCATTAGAATTAACTGAAATGTTCCTGATTTTCCGGTTATATTACCGATGGAAGATTTACACGTAAAACCGCTCTAATCCGGCTGAAACGTCGATATATGCAATAAAACAGAACTTCTCCCCTTTCCAATATCTTACTCAGTATTTCAGCGAGAAACAAATAGTTGATTGAAAATGAAGTATTTAAGGTTATTTTCTGATCAATTATGTGTTTGCATAATTTTTATCGTATATTTATTGAATTAATAACAATAAACTGAAAATTCACAAAACGTGGAAAAACGGCAAAATATAGCCTAATTCGATGATATTTTGTTTATGTCACATAAAGGAAAAGATGATGATAAAGGTCAAAATATTGCTAAATTCGATGATTTTTAGTACAAAACAAAATGCAACAAAACTTGCTTAAAAATGCAAAATTTTCGAAATTCTGAGATATGAAGGCCAAATCACATATCGTGAGAAAACATGAAATAGTATCGAAATATTGGTAAAAACGAATATATATACGTAAAATCACACTACATAAATAACGTGAAAAAAGTCACTATATTACCATATTTGAGGTTTTTAACTTCAAATCATAGAGCGAGGTTTCGTATTATTTAGATCCAAGAAAAGACATATGACAATGTTTGTTTCATATACAAATGATAAAAATCAAAGTGTTTTCATTAGAATTAACTGAAATGTTCCTTATTTTCCGGTTATATTACCGATGGAAGACGTACACGTAAAAACGCTCTAATCCGGCTGAAACGTCGACATATGCAATAAAAACAGAACTTCTCCCCTTTCCAATATCTTACTCAGTATTTTAACGAGAAACAAATAGTTGATTGAAAATGAAGTATTTAAGGTTATTTCTGATCAATTATGTGTTTGCATAATTTTTATCGTATATTTATTGAATTAATAACAATAAACTGAAAATTCACAAAAACGTTGAAAAACGGCAAATTATTGCCTAATTCGATGATATTTTGTTTATATCACATAAAGTAAAGGGAGATGATAAAGGTCAAAATATTGCTAAATTCGATGATTTTTATTACAAAACAAAATGCAACAAAACTTGCTTAAAAATGCAAAATTTTCGAAATTCTGAGATATGAAGGCCAAATCACATATCGTGAGAAAACATGAAGCAGTATCGAAATATTGGTAAAAACGAATATATATACGTAAAAGCACACTACATGAATAACGTGAAAAAAGTCATTATTATACCAAATTTGAGGATTTTAACTTCGAATCATAGAGCGGCGTTTCGTATTTTTTAGACCCTAAAAAAAGACGTATAAAGATGTTGCTTCCAATACAAATAATAAAAATCAATGTGTTTTCATTAAAATTAACTAAAATGTTCCTGATTTTCGGTTTATATTACCGATGGAAGATGTACACGTAAAACCGTTCTAATCCGGCTGAAACGTCGATATATGCAATAAAAACAGAACTTCTCCCCTTTTCAATATCTTACTCAGTATTTTAAGGAGAAACAAATAGATCATTGAAAATGAAGTATTTAAGTTTATTTTCTGATCAATTATGTGTTTGCATAATTTTTATCGTATATTTATTGAATTAATAGCAATAAACTGAAAATTTACAAAAACGTGGAAAAACAGCAAAATATTGCCTAATTCGATGATATTTTGTTTATATCACAAAAAGGAAAAGGAGATGATAAAGGTCAAAATATTGCTAAATTCGATGATTTTTAGTACAAAACAAAATGCAACAAAACTTGCTTAAAAATGCAAAATTTTCGAAATTCTGAGATATGAAGGCCAAATCACATATCGTGAGAAAACATGAAGCAGTATCGAAATATTGGTAAAAACGAATATATATACGTAAAAGCACACTACATGAATAACGTGAAAAAAGTCATTATTATACCAAATTTGAGGATTTTAACTTCGAATCATAGAGCGACGTTTCGTATTTTTTAGACCCTAGAAAAGACGTATAAAGATGTTGCTTCCAATACAAATAATAAAAATCAATGTGTTTTCATTAAAATTAACTTAAATGTTCCTGATTTTTGGTTTATATTACCGATAGAAGATGTACACGTAAAACCGTTCTAATCCGGCTGAAACGTCGATATATGCAATAAAAACAGAACTTCTCCCCTTTTTAATATCTTACTCAGTATTTTAACGAGAAACAAATAGTTGATTGAAAATGAAGTGTTTAAGGTTAATTTCTATTCAATTATGTGTTTGCATCATTTTTATCGTATATTTATTGAATTAATAGCAATAAACTGAAAATTCACAAAAACGTGGAAAAACAGCAAAATATTGCTTAATTCGATGATATTTTGTTTATATCACATAAAGGAAAAGGGGATGATGAACGTCAAAATATTGCTGAATTCGATGATTTTTAGTACGAAACAAAATGCAAGAAAACTTGCTTAAAATGCAATATTATGCGAAAATCTGATATATGAAGGCCAAATCACATATCGTGATACTACATGAAATAGTATCGAAATATTGGTAAAAATGAATATATTTACGTAATATCAAACTACATGAAAAACGTGAAAAAAGTCATTATTATACCAAATTTGAGGATTTTAACTTCGAATCATAGAGCGACGTTTCGTATTTTTTAGACCCTAGAAAAGATGTATAAAGATGTTGCTTCCAATACAAATGATAAAAATCAATGTATTTTCATTAAAATTAACTAAAATGTTCCTGATTTTCGGTTTATATTACCGATGGAAGATGTACACGTAAAACCGTTCTAATCCGGCTGAAACGTCGATATTTGCAATAAAAACAGAACTTCTCCCCTTTTCAATATCTTACTCAGTATTTTAACGAGAAACAAATAAATGATTGAAAAAGAAGTATTTAAGGTAATTTTCTGATCAATTATGTGTTTGCATACTTTTTATCGTATATTTATTGAATTAATAACAATAAACTGAAAATTCACAAAAACGTTGAAAAACGGTAAAATATTGCCTAATTCGATGATATTATGTTTAAATTTCATAAAGTAAAAGGGGATGATAAAGGTCAAAATATTGCTAAATTCGATGATTTTTAGTACAAAACAAAATGCAAGAAAACTTGCTTAAAAATGTAAAATTTGCGAAATCTGAGATATGAAGGCCAAATCACATATCGTGAGAAAACATGAAGTAGTATCGAAATATTGGTAAAAATGAATATATATGAAAAATCACACTACATGAATAACGTGAAAAGTCACTATAGTACCATATTTGAGGATTTTAACTTCAAATCATAGAGCGAGGTATCAGATTATTTAGATCCAAGAACAGACATATGACAATGTTGTTTCAAATACAAATGATAAAAATCAAAGTGTTTTCATTAGAATTAACTAAAATGTTTCTGATTTTCCGTTTATATTACCGATGGAAGATGTACACGTAAAACCACTCTAATCCGGCTGAAACGTCGATATATGCAATAAAAACAGAACTTCTCCCCTTTTCAATATCTTACTCAGTATCTTAACGAGAAACAAATAGTTGATTGAAAATGAAGTGTTTAAGGTTAATTTCTAATCAATTATGTGTTTGCATAATTTTTATCGTATATATAATGAATTAATAGCAATAAACTGAAATTTCACAAAAACGTGGATAAACAGCAAAATATTGCCTAATTCGATGATATTTTGTTTATATCACATAAAGTAAAGGGAGATGATAAAGGTCAAAATATTGCTAAATTCGATGATTTTTGGTACGAAAAAAATGCAAGAAAACTTGCTTAAAAATGCAATATTATGCGAAATTCTGAGATTTGAATGCCAAATCACATATCGTGATACTACATGAAACTGTATCGAAATATTGGTAAAAATGAATATATATACGTAAAATCACACTACATGAATAACGTGAAAAAAGTCACTATAGTACCATATTTGAGGATTTTAACTTCAAATCATAGAGCGAGGTTTCGTATTAATTAGACCCTAGAAAAGACATATGACAATGTTGTTTCAAATACAAATGATAAAAATCAAAATATTTTCATTAGAATTAACTGAAATGTTCCTGATTTTCCGGTTATATTACCGATGGAAGATTTACACGTAAAACCGCTCTAATCCGGCTGAAACGTCAATATATGCAATAAAAACAGAACTTCTCCCCTTTCCAATATCTTACTCAGTATTTCAGCGAGAAACAAATAGTTGATTGAAAATGAAGTATTTAAGGTTATTTTCTGATAAATTATGTGTTTGCATACTTTTTATCGTATATTTATTGAATTAATAACAATAAACTGAAAATTCACAAAAACGTGGAAAAACGGCAAAATATTGCCTAATTCGATGATATTTTGTTTATTTCACATAAAGGAAAAGATGATGATAAAGGTCAAAATATTGCTAAATTCGATGATTTTTAGTACAAAACAAAATGCAACAAAACTTGCTTAAAAATGCAAAATTTTCGAAATTCTGAGATATGAAGGCCAAATCACCACATATCGTGAGAAAACATGAAGCAGTATCGAAATATTGGTAAAAACGAATATATATACGTAAAAGCACACTACATGAATAACGTGAAAAAAGTCACTATATTACCATATTTGAGGATTTTAACTTCAAATCATAGAGCGAGGTTTCGTATTATTTAGATCCAAGAAAAGACATATGACAATGTTTGTTTCAAATACAAATGATAAAAATCAAAGTGTTTTCATTAGAATTAACTGAAATGTTCCTGATTTTCCGGTTATATTACCGATGGAAGATGTACACGTAAAACCGCTCAAATCCGGCTGAAACGTCGATATATGCAATAAAAACAGAACTTCTCCCTTTTCCAATATCTTACACAGTATTTTAACGAGAAACAAATAGTTGATTGAAAATGAAGTGTTTAAGGTTAATTTCTAATCAATTATGTGTTTGCATCATTTTTATCGTATATTTAATGAATTAATAGCAATCAACTGAAAATTCACAAAAACGTGGAAAAAAAGCAAAATATTGCCTAATTCGATGATATTTTGTTTATATCACATAAAGGAAAAGGGGATGATAAACGTCAAAATATTGCTGAATTTGATGATTTTTAGTACGAAACAAAATGCAAGAAAACTTGCTTAAAATGCAATATTATGCGAAAATCTGAGATATGAAGGCCAAATCACATATCGTGATACTACATGAAATAGTATCGAAATATTGGTAAAAATGAATATATTTACGTAATATCAAACTATATGAAAAACGTGAAAAAAGTCATTATTATACCAAATTTGGGATTTTAACTTCGAATCATACAGCGACCTTTCGTATTTTTTAGACCCTAGAAAAGATGTATAAAGATGTTGCTTCCAATACAAATGATAAAAATCAATGTGTTTTCATTAAAATTAACTAAAATGTTCCTGATTTTCGGTTTATATTACCGATGGAAAATGTACACGTAAAACCGTTCTAATCCGGCTGAAACGTCGATATATGCAATAAAAACAGCTTCTCACCTTTTCATTATCTTACTCAGTATTTTAACGAGAAACAAATAGATGATTGAAAATGAAGTATTTAAGGTTATTTTCTGATCAATTATGTGTTTGCATAATTTTTATCGTATATTTATTGAATTAATAGCAATAAACTGAAAATTCACAAAAACGTGGAAAAACAGCAAAATATTGCCTAATTCGATGATATTTGGTTTAAATCACAATAGGAAAAGAGGATGATAAAGGTCAAAATATTCCTAAATTCGATGATTTTTAGTACAAAACAAAGTGCAAGAAAACTTGCTTAAAAATGCAAAATTTTCGAAATTCTGAGATATGAAGGCCAAATCACATATCGTGAGAAAACATGAAGTAGTATCGAAACATTGGTAAAAACGAATATATATACGTAAAATCACACTACATGAATAACGTGAAAAAAGTCACTATATTACCATATTTGAGGATTTTAACTTCAAATCATAGAGAGAGGTTTCGTATTATTTAGATCCAAGAAAAGACATATGACAATGTTTTTTCAAATACAAATGATAAAAATCAAAGTGTTTTCATTAGAATTAACTAAAATATTCCTGATTTTCCGGTTATATTACCGATGGAAGATGTACACGTAAGACCGCTCTAATCCGGCTGAAACGTCGATATATGCAATAAAAACAGAACTTCTCCCCTTTTCAATATCTTACTCAGTATTTTAATGAGAAACAAATAGATGATTGAAAATGAAGTGTTTAAGGTTAATTTCTAATCAATCATGTGTTTGCATAATTTTTATCGTATATTTTTTGAATTAATAGCAATAAACTGAAAATTCACAAAAACGTGGAAAAACGGCAAAATATTGCCTAATTCGATGATATTTTGTTTATATCACATAAAGGAAAAGGGGATGATAAACGTCAAAATATTGCTGAATTCGATGATTTTTGGTACGAAACAAAATGCAACAAAACTTGCTTAAAAATGCAAAATTTTCGAAATTCTGAAATATGAAGGCCAAATCACATATCGTAAGAAAACATGAAGCAGTATCGAAATATTGGTAAAAACGAATATATATACGTAAAAGCACACTACATGAATAACGTGAAAAAAGTCATTATTATACCAAATTTGAGGATTTTAACTTCGAATCATAGAGCGACGTTTCGTATTTTTTAGACCCTAAAAAAGACTTATAAAGATGTTGCTTCCAATACAAATAATAAAAATCAATGTGTTTTCATTAAAATTAACTAAAATGTTCCTGATTTTCGGTTTATATTACCGATGGAAGATGTACACGTAAAACCGTTCTAATCCGGCTGAAACGTCGATATATGCAATAAAAACAGAACTTCTCCCCTTTTCAATATCTTACTCAGTATTTTAAGGAGAAACAAATAGATCATTGAAAATGAAGTATTTAAGGTTATTTTCTGATCAATTATGTGTTTGCATAATTTTTATCGTATATTTATTGAATTAATAGCAATAAACTGAAAATTCACAAAAACGTGGAAAAACAGCAAAATATTGCCTAATTCGATGATATTTTGTTTATATCACAAAAAGGAAAAGGAGATGATAAAGGTCAAAATATTGCTAAATTCGATGATTTTTAGTACAAAACAAAATGCAACAAAACTTGCTTAAAAATGCAAAATTTTGGAAATTCTGAGATATGAAGGCCAAATCACATATCGTGAGAAAACATGAAGCAGTATCGAAATATTGGTAAAAACGAATATATATACGTAAAAGCACACTACATGAATAACGTGAAAAAAGTCATTATTATACCAAATTTGAGGATTTTAACTTCGAATCATAGAGCGACGTTTCGTATTTTTTAGACCCTAGAAAAGACGTATAAAGATGTTGCTTCCAATACAAATAATAAAAATCAATGTGTTTTCATTAAAATTAACTTAAATGTTCCTGATTTTTGGTTTATATTACCGATGGAAGATGTACACGTAAAACCGTTCTAATCCGGCTGAAACGTCGATATATGCAATAAAAACAGAACTTCTCCCCTTTTTAATATCTTACTCAGTATTTTAACGAGAAACAAATAGTTGATAGAAAATGAAGTGTTTAAGGTTAATTTCTATTCAATTATGTGTTTGCATCATTTTTATCGTATATTTATTGAATTAATAGCAATAAACTGAAAATTCACAAAAACGTGGAAAAACAGCAAAATATTGCCTAATTCGATGATATTTTGTTTATATCACATAAAGGAAAAGGGGATGATAAACGTCAAAATATTGCTGAATTCGATGATTTTTAGTACGAAACAAAATGCAAGAAAACTTGCTTAAAATGCAATATTATGCGAAAATCTGAGATATGAAGGCCAAATCACATATCGTGATACTACATGAAATAGTATCGAAATATTGGTAAAAATGAATATATTTACGTAATATCAAACTACATGAAAAACGTGAAAAAAGTCATTATTATACCAAATTTGAGGATTTTAACTTCGAATCATAGAGCGACGTTTCGTATTTTTTAGACCCTAGAAAAGATGTATAAAGATGTTGCTTCCAATACAAATGATAAAAATCAATGTATTTTCATTAAAATTAACTAAAATGTTCCTGATTTTCGGTTTATATTACCGATGGAAGATGTACACGTAAAACCGTTCTAATCCGGCTGAAACGTCGATATTTGCAATAAAAACAGAACTTCTCCCCTTTTCAATATCTTACTCAGTATTTTAACGAGAAACAAATAAATGATTGAAAAAGAAGTATTTAAGGTTATTTTCTGATCAATTATGTGTTTGCATACTTTTTATCGTATATTTATTGAATTAATAACAATAAACTGAAAATTCACAAAAACGTTGAAAAACGGTAAAATATTGCCTAATTCGATGATATTATGTTTAAATTTCATAAAGTAAAAGGGGATGACAAAGGTCAAAATATTGCTAAATTCGATGACTTTTAGTACAAAACAAAATGCAAGAAAACTTGCTTAAAAATGCAAAATTTGCGAAATTCTGAGATTTGAAGGCCAAATCACATATCGTGAGAAAACATTAAGTAGTATCGAAATATTGGTAAAAATGAATATATATATGAAAAATCACACTACATGAATAACGTGAAAAGTCACTATATTACCATATTTGAGGATTTTAACTTCAAATCATAGAGCGAGGTATCAGATTATTTAGATCCAAGAACAGACATATGACAATGTTGTTTCAAATACAAATGATAAAAATCAAAGTGTTTTCATTAGAATTAACTAAAATGTTCCTGATTTTCCGTTTATATTACCGATGGAAGATGTACACGTAAAACCACTCTAATCCGGCTGAAACGTCGATATATGCAATAAAAACAGAACTTCTCCCCTTTTCAATATCTTACTCAGTATCTTAACGAGAAACAAATAGTTGATTGAAAATGAAGTGTTTAAGGTTAATTTCTAATCAATTATGTGTTTGCATAATTTTTATCGTATATATAATGAATTAATAGCAATAAACTGAAATTTCACAAAAACGTGGATAAACAGCAAAATATTGCCTAATTCGATGATATTTTGTTTATATCACATAAAGTAAAGGGAGATGATAAAGGTCAAAATATTGCTAAATTCGATGATTTTTGGTACGAAAAAAATGCAAGAAAACTTGCTTAAAAATGCAATATTATGCGAAATTCTGAGATTTGAATGACAAATCACATATCGTGATACTACATGAAACTGTATCGAAATATTGGTAAAAATGAATATATATACGTAAAATCACACTACATGAATAACGTGAAAAAAGTCACTATATTACCATATTTGAGGATTTTAACTTCAAATCATAGAGCGAGGTTTCGTATTAATTAGACGCTAGAAAAGACATATGACAATGTTGTTTCAAATACAAATGATAAAAATCAAAATATTTTCATTAGAATTAACTGAAATGTTCCTGATTTTCCGGTTATATTACCGATGGAAGATTTACACGTAAAACCGCTCTAATCCGGCTGAAACGTCGATATATGCAATAAAAACAGAACTTCTCCCCTTTCCAATATCTTACTCAGTATTTCAGCGAGAAACAAATAGTTGATTGAAAATGAAGTATTTAAGGTTATTTTCTGATCAATTATGTGTTTGCATAATTTTTATCGTATATTTATTGAATTAATAACAATAAACTGAAAATTCACAAAAACGTGGAAAAACGGCAAAATATTGCCTAATTCGATGATATTTTGTTTATATCACATAAAGTAAAGGGAGATGATAAAGGTCAAAATATTGCTAAATTCGATGATTTTTATTACAAAACAAAATGCAACAAAACTTGCTTAAAAATGCAAAATTTTCGAAATTCTGAGATATGAAGGCCAAATCACATATCGTGAGAAAACATGAAGCAGTATCGAAATATTGGTAAAAACGAATATATATACGTAAAAGCACACTACATGAATAACGTGAAAAAAGTCATTATTATACCAAATTTGAGGATTTTAACTTCGAATCATAGAGCGGCGTTTCGTATTTTTTAGACCCTAAAAAAAGACGTATAAAGATGTTGCTTCCAATACAAATAATAAAAATCAATGTGTTTTCATTAAAATTAACTAAAATGTTCCTGATTTTCGGTTTATATTACCGATGGAAGATGTACACGTAAAACCGTTCTAATCCGGCTGAAACGTCGATATATGCAATAAAAACAGAACTTCTCCCCTTTTCAATATCTTACTCAGTATTTTAAGGAGAAACAAATAGATCATTGAAAATGAAGTATTTAAGTTTATTTTCTGATCAATTATGTGTTTGCATAATTTTTATCGTATATTTATTGAATTAATAGCAATAAACTGAAAATTTACAAAAACGTGGAAAAACAGCAAAATATTGCCTAATTCGATGATATTTTGTTTATATCACAAAAAGGAAAAGGAGATGATAAAGGTCAAAATATTGCTAAATTCGATGATTTTTAGTACAAAACAAAATGCAACAAAACTTGCTTAAAAATGCAAAATTTTCGAAATTCTGAGATATGAAGGCCAAATCACATATCGTGAGAAAACATGAAGCAGTATCGAAATATTGGTAAAAACGAATATATATACGTAAAAGCACACTACATGAATAACGTGAAAAAAGTCATTATTATACCAAATTTGAGGATTTTAACTTCGAATCATAGAGCGACGTTTCGTATTTTTTAGACCCTAGAAAAGACGTATAAAGATGTTGCTTCCAATACAAATAATAAAAATCAATGTGTTTTCATTAAAATTAACTTAAATGTTCCTGATTTTTGGTTTATATTACCGATAGAAGATGTACACGTAAAACCGTTCTAATCCGGCTGAAACGTCGATATATGCAATAAAAACAGAACTTCTCCCCTTTTTAATATCTTACTCAGTATTTTAACGAGAAACAAATAGTTGATTGAAAATGAAGTGTTTAAGGTTAATTTCTATTCAATTATGTGTTTGCATCATTTTTATCGTATATTTATTGAATTAATAGCAATAAACTGAAAATTCACAAAAACGTGGAAAAACAGCAAAATATTGCTTAATTCGATGATATTTTGTTTATATCACATAAAGGAAAAGGGGATGATGAACGTCAAAATATTGCTGAATTCGATGATTTTTAGTACGAAACAAAATGCAAGAAAACTTGCTTAAAATGCAATATTATGCGAAAATCTGATATATGAAGGCCAAATCACATATCGTGATACTACATGAAATAGTATCGAAATATTGGTAAAAATGAATATATTTACGTAATATCAAACTACATGAAAAACGTGAAAAAAGTCATTATTATACCAAATTTGAGGATTTTAACTTCGAATCATAGAGCGACGTTTCGTATTTTTTAGACCCTAGAAAAGATGTATAAAGATGTTGCTTCCAATACAAATGATAAAAATCAATGTATTTTCATTAAAATTAACTAAAATGTTCCTGATTTTCGGTTTATATTACCGATGGAAGATGTACACGTAAAACCGTTCTAATCCGGCTGAAACGTCGATATTTGCAATAAAAACAGAACTTCTCCCCTTTTCAATATCTTACTCAGTATTTTAACGAGAAACAAATAAATGATTGAAAAAGAAGTATTTAAGGTAATTTTCTGATCAATTATGTGTTTGCATACTTTTTATCGTATATTTATTGAATTAATAACAATAAACTGAAAATTCACAAAAACGTTGAAAAACGGTAAAATATTGCCTAATTCGATGATATTATGTTTAAATTTCATAAAGTAAAAGGGGATGATAAAGGTCAAAATATTGCTAAATTCGATGATTTTTAGTACAAAACAAAATGCAAGAAAACTTGCTTAAAAATGTAAAATTTGCGAAATTCTGAGATATGAAGGCCAAATCACATATCGTGAGAAAACATGAAGTAGTATCGAAATATTGGTAAAAATGAATATATATGAAAAATCACACTACATGAATAACGTGAAAAGTCACTATAGTACCATATTTGAGGATTTTAACTTCAAATCATAGAGCGAGGTATCAGATTATTTAGATCCAAGAACAGACATATGACAATGTTGTTTCAAATACAAATGATAAAAATCAAAGTGTTTTCATTAGAATTAACTAAAATGTTTCTGATTTTCCGTTTATATTACCGATGGAAGATGTACACGTAAAACCACTCTAATCCGGCTGAAACGTCGATATATGCAATAAAAACAGAACTTCTCCCCTTTTCAATATCTTACTCAGTATCTTAACGAGAAACAAATAGTTGATTGAAAATGAAGTGTTTAAGGTTAATTTCTAATCAATTATGTGTTTGCATAATTTTTATCGTATATATAATGAATTAATAGCAATAAACTGAAATTTCACAAAAACGTGGATAAACAGCAAAATATTGCCTAATTCGATGATATTTTGTTTATATCACATAAAGTAAAGGGAGATGATAAAGGTCAAAATATTGCTAAATTCGATGATTTTTGGTACGAAAAAAATGCAAGAAAACTTGCTTAAAAATGCAATATTATGCGAAATTCTGAGATTTGAATGCCAAATCACATATCGTGATACTACATGAAACTGTATCGAAATATTGGTAAAAATGAATATATATACGTAAAATCACACTACATGAATAACGTGAAAAAAGTCACTATAGTACCATATTTGAGGATTTTAACTTCAAATCATAGAGCGAGGTTTCGTATTAATTAGACCCTAGAAAAGACATATGACAATGTTGTTTCAAATACAAATGATAAAAATCAAAATATTTTCATTAGAATTAACTGAAATGTTCCTGATTTTCCGGTTATATTACCGATGGAAGATTTACACGTAAAACCGCTCTAATCCGGCTGAAACGTCAATATATGCAATAAAAACAGAACTTCTCCCCTTTCCAATATCTTACTCAGTATTTCAGCGAGAAACAAATAGTTGATTGAAAATGAAGTATTTAAGGTTATTTTCTGATCAATTATGTGTTTGCATACTTTTTATCGTATATTTATTGAATTAATAACAATAAACTGAAAATTCACAAAAACGTGGAAAAACGGCAAAATGTTGCCTAATTCGATGATATTTTGTTTATTTCACATAAAGGAAAAGATGATGATAAAGGTCAAAATATTGCTAAATTCGATGATTTTTAGTACAAAACAAAATGCAACAAAACTTGCTTAAAAATGCAAAATTTTCGAAATTCTGAGATATGAAGGCCAAATCACCACATATCGTGAGAAAACATGAAGCAGTATCGAAATATTGGTAAAAACGAATATATATACGTAAAAGCACACTACATGAATAACGTGAAAAAAGTCACTATATTACCATATTTGAGGATTTTAACTTCAAATCATAGAGCGAGGTTTCGTATTATTTAGATCCAAGAAAAGACATATGACAATGTTTGTTTCAAATACAAATGATAAAAATCAAAGTGTTTTCATTAGAATTAACTGAAATGTTCCTGATTTTCCGGTTATATTACCGATGGAAGATGTACACGTAAAACCGCTCAAATCCGGCTGAAACGTCGATATATGCAATAAAAACAGAACTTCTCCCTTTTCCAATATCTTACACAGTATTTTAACGAGAAACAAATAGTTGATTGAAAATGAAGTGTTTAAGGTTAATTTCTAATCAATTATGTGTTTGCATCATTTTTATCGTATATTTAATGAATTAATAGCAATCAACTGAAAATTCACAAAAACGTGGAAAAAAGCAAAATATTGCCTAATTCGATGATATTTTGTTTATATCACATAAAGGAAAAGGGGATGATAAACGTCAAAATATTGCTGAATTTGATGATTTTTAGTACGAAACAAAATGCAAGAAAACTTGCTTAAAATGCAATATTATGCGAAAATCTGAGATATGAAGGCCAAATCACATATCGTGATACTACATGAAATAGTATCGAAATATTGGTAAAAATGAATATATTTACGTAATATCAAACTATATGAAAAACGTGAAAAAAGTCATTATTATACCAAATTTGGGATTTTAACTTCGAATCATACAGCGACCTTTCGTATTTTTTAGACCCTAGAAAAGATGTATAAAGATGTTGCTTCCAATACAAATGATAAAAATCAATGTGTTTTCATTAAAATTAACTAAAATGTTCCTGATTTTCGGTTTATATTACCGATGGAAAATGTACACGTAAAACCGTTCTAATCCGGCTGAAACGTCGATATATGCAATAAAAACAGCTTCTCACCTTTTCATTATCTTACTCAGTATTTTAACGAGAAACAAATAGATGATTGAAAATGAAGTATTTAAGGTTATTTTCTGATCAATTATGTGTTTGCATAATTTTTATCGTATATGTAATGAATTTATAACAATAAACTGAAAATTCACAAAACGTGGAAAAACGGCAAAATATTGCCTAATTCGATGATATTTTGTTTAAGTCACATAAAAGAAAAGGGGATGATAAACGTCAAAATATTGCTAAATTCGATGATTTTTAGTGCAAAACAAAATGGAAGAAAACTTGCTTCAAAATGCAAAATTTTCGAAATTCTGAGATTTGAAGGCTAAACCACATATCGTAAGAAAACATGAAGTAGTATCGAAACATTGGTAAAAACGAATATATATACGTAAAATCACACTACATGAATAATGTGAAAAAAGTGACTATATTACCATATTTGAGGATTTTAACTTCAAATCATAGAGAGAGGTTTCGTATTATTTAGATCCAAGAAAAGACATATGACAATGTTTTTTCAAATACAAATGATAAAAATCAAAGTGTTTTCATTAGAATTAACTAAAATATTCCTGATTTTCCGGTTATATTACCGATGGAAGATGTACACGTAAGACCGCTCTAATCCGGATGAAACGTCGATATATGCAATAAAAACAGAACTTCTCCCCTTTTCAATATCTTACTCAGTATTTTAATGAGAAACAAATAGATGATTGAAAATGAAGTGTTTAAGGTTAATTTCTAATCAATTATGTGTTTGCATAATTTTTATCGTATATTTTTTGAATTAATAGCAATAAACTGAAAATTCACAAAAACGTGGAAAAACGGCAAAATATTGCCTAATTCGATGATATTTTGTTTATATCACATAAAGGAAAAGATGATGATAAAGGTCAAAATATTGCTAAATTCGATGATTTTTAGTACAAAACAAAATGCAACAAAACTTGCTTAAAAATGCAAAATTTTCGAAATTCTGAGATATGAAGGCCAAATCACATATCGTGAGAAAACATGAAGCAGTATCGAAATATTGGTAAAAACGAATATATATACGTAAAAGCACACTACATGAATAACGTGAAAAAAGTCATTATTATACCAAATTTGATGATTTTAACTTCGAATCATAGAGCGACGTTTCGTATTTTTTTGACCCTAAAAAAAGACGTATAAAGATGTTGCTTCCAATACAAATAATAAAAATCAATGTGTTTTCATTAAACTTAACTAAAATGTTCCTGATTTTCGGTTTATAGTACCGATGGAAGATGTACACGTAAAACCGTTCTAATCCGGCTGAAACGTCGATATATGCAATAAAAACAGAACTTCTCCCCTTTTCAATATCTTACTCAGTATTTTAAGGAGAAACAAATAGATCATTGAAAATGAAGTATTTAAGGTTATTTTCTGATCAATTATGTGTTTGCATAATTTTTATCGTATATTTATTGAATTAATAGCAATAAACTGAAAATTCACAAAAACGTGGAAAAACAGCAAAATATTGCCTAATTCGATGATATTTTGTTTATATCACAAAAAGGAAAAGGAGATGATAAAGGTCAAAATATTGCTAAATTCGATGATTTTTAGTACAAAACAAAATGCAACAAAACTTGCTTAAAAATGCAAAATTTTGGAAATTCTGAGATATGAAGGCCAAATCACATATCGTGAGAAAACATGAAGCAGTATCGAAATATTGGTAAAAACGAATATATATACGTAAAAGCACACTACATGAATAACGTGAAAAAAGTCATTATTATACCAAATTTGAGGATTTTAACTTCGAATCATAGAGCGACGTTTCGTATTTTTTAGACCCTAGAAAAGACGTATAAAGATGTTGCTTCCAATACAAATAATAAAAATCAATGTGTTTTCATTAAAATTAACTTAAATGTTCCTGATTTTTGGTTTATATTACCGATGGAAGATGTACACGTAAAACCGTTCTAATCCGGCTGAAACGTCGATATATGCAATAAAAACAGAACTTCTCCCCTTTTTAATATCTTACTCAGTATTTTAACGAGAAACAAATAGTTGATAGAAAATGAAGTGTTTAAGGTTAATTTCTATTCAATTATGTGTTTGCATCATTTTTATCGTATATTTATTGAATTAATAGCAATAAACTGAAAATTCACAAAAACGTGGAAAAACAGCAAAATATTGCCTAATTCGATGATATTTTGTTTATATCACATAAAGGAAAAGGGGATGATAAACGTCAAAATATTGCTGAATTCGATGATTTTTAGTACGAAACAAAATGCAAGAAAACTTGCTTAAAATGCAATATTATGCGAAAATCTGAGATATGAAGGCCAAATCACATATCGTGATACTACATGAAATAGTATCGAAATATTGGTAAAAATGAATATATTTACGTAATATCAAACTACATGAAAAACGTGAAAAAAGTCATTATTATACCAAATTTGAGGATTTTAACTTCGAATCATAGAGCGACGTTTCGTATTTTTTAGACCCTAGAAAAGATGTATAAAGATGTTGCTTCCAATACAAATGATAAAAATCAATGTATTTTCATTAAAATTAACTAAAATGTTCCTGATTTTCGGTTTATATTACCGATGGAAGATGTACACGTAAAACCGTTCTAATCCGGCTGAAACGTCGATATTTGCAATAAAAACAGAACTTCTCCCCTTTTCAATATCTTACTCAGTATTTTAACGAGAAACAAATAAATGATTGAAAAAGAAGTATTTAAGGTTATTTTCTGATCAATTATGTGTTTGCATACTTTTTATCGTATATTTATTGAATTAATAACAATAAACTGAAAATTCACAAAAACGTTGAAAAACGGTAAAATATTGCCTAATTCGATGATATTATGTTTAAATTTCATAAAGTAAAAGGGGATGACAAAGGTCAAAATATTGCTAAATTCGATGACTTTTAGTACAAAACAAAATGCAAGAAAACTTGCTTAAAAATGCAAAATTTGCGAAATTCTGAGATTTGAAGGCCAAATCACATATCGTGAGAAAACATTAAGTAGTATCGAAATATTGGTAAAAATGAATATATATATGAAAAATCACACTACATGAATAACGTGAAAAGTCACTATATTACCATATTTGAGGATTTTAACTTCAAATCATAGAGCGAGGTATCAGATTATTTAGATCCAAGAACAGACATATGACAATGTTGTTTCAAATACAAATGATAAAAATCAAAGTGTTTTCATTAGAATTAACTAAAATGTTCCTGATTTTCCGTTTATATTACCGATGGAAGATGTACACGTAAAACCACTCTAATCCGGCTGAAACGTCGATATATGCAATAAAAACAGAACTTCTCCCCTTTTCAATATCTTACTCAGTATCTTAACGAGAAACAAATAGTTGATTGAAAATGAAGTGTTTAAGGTTAATTTCTAATCAATTATGTGTTTGCATAATTTTTATCGTATATATAATGAATTAATAGCAATAAACTGAAATTTCACAAAAACGTGGATAAACAGCAAAATATTGCCTAATTCGATGATATTTTGTTTATATCACATAAAGTAAAGGGAGATGATAAAGGTCAAAATATTGCTAAATTCGATGATTTTTGGTACGAAAAAAATGCAAGAAAACTTGCTTAAAAATGCAATATTATGCGAAATTCTGAGATTTGAATGACAAATCACATATCGTGATACTACATGAAACTGTATCGAAATATTGGTAAAAATGAATATATATACGTAAAATCACACTACATGAATAACGTGAAAAAAGTCACTATATTACCATATTTGAGGATTTTAACTTCAAATCATAGAGCGAGGTTTCGTATTAATTAGACGCTAGAAAAGACATATGACAATGTTGTTTCAAATACAAATGATAAAAATCAAAATATTTTCATTAGAATTAACTGAAATGTTCCTGATTTTCCGGTTATATTACCGATGGAAGATTTACACGTAAAACCGCTCTAATCCGGCTGAAACGTCGATATATGCAATAAAAACAGAACTTCTCCCCTTTCCAATATCTTACTCAGTATTTCAGCGAGAAACAAATAGTTGATTGAAAATGAAGTATTTAAGGTTATTTTCTGATCAATTATGTGTTTGCATAATTTTTATCGTATATTTATTGAATTAATAACAATAAACTGAAAATTCACAAAAACGTGGAAAAACGGCAAAATATTGCCTAATTCGATGATATTTTGTTTATATCACATAAAGTAAAGGGAGATGATAAAGGTCAAAATATTGCTAAATTCGATGATTTTTATTACAAAACAAAATGCAACAAAACTTGCTTAAAAATGCAAAATTTTCGAAATTCTGAGATATGAAGGCCAAATCACATATCGTGAGAAAACATGAAGCAGTATCGAAATATTGGTAAAAACGAATATATATACGTAAAAGCACACTACATGAATAACGTGAAAAAAGTCATTATTATACCAAATTTGAGGATTTTAACTTCGAATCATAGAGCGGCGTTTCGTATTTTTTAGACCCTAAAAAAAGACGTATAAAGATGTTGCTTCCAATACAAATAATAAAAATCAATGTGTTTTCATTAAAATTAACTAAAATGTTCCTGATTTTCGGTTTATATTACCGATGGAAGATGTACACGTAAAACCGTTCTAATCCGGCTGAAACGTCGATATATGCAATAAAAACAGAACTTCTCCCCTTTTCAATATCTTACTCAGTATTTTAAGGAGAAACAAATAGATCATTGAAAATGAAGTATTTAAGTTTATTTTCTGATCAATTATGTGTTTGCATAATTTTTATCGTATATTTATTGAATTAATAGCAATAAACTGAAAATTTACAAAAACGTGGAAAAACAGCAAAATATTGCCTAATTCGATGATATTTTGTTTATATCACAAAAAGGAAAAGGAGATGATAAAGGTCAAAATATTGCTAAATTCGATGATTTTTAGTACAAAACAAAATGCAACAAAACTTGCTTAAAAATGCAAAATTTTCGAAATTCTGAGATATGAAGGCCAAATCACATATCGTGAGAAAACATGAAGCAGTATCGAAATATTGGTAAAAACGAATATATATACGTAAAAGCACACTACATGAATAACGTGAAAAAAGTCATTATTATACCAAATTTGAGGATTTTAACTTCGAATCATAGAGCGACGTTTCGTATTTTTTAGACGCTAGAAAAGACGTATAAAGATGTTGCTTCCAATACAAATAATAAAAATCAATGTGTTTTCATTAAAATTAACTTAAATGTTCCTGATTTTTGGTTTATATTACCGATAGAAGATGTACACGTAAAACCGTTCTAATCCGGCTGAAACGTCGATATATGCAATAAAAACAGAACTTCTCCCCTTTTTAATATCTTACTCAGTATTTTAACGAGAAACAAATAGTTGATTGAAAATGAAGTGTTTATGGTTAATTTCTATTCAATTATGTGTTTGCATCATTTTTATCGTATATTTATTGAATTAATAGCAATAAACTGAAAATTCACAAAAACGTGGAAAAACAGCAAAATATTGCTTAATTCGATGATATTTTGTTTATATCACATAAAGGAAAAGGGGATGATGAACGTCAAAATATTGCTGAATTCGATGATTTTTAGTACGAAACAAAATGCAAGAAAACTTGCTTAAAATGCAATATTATGCGAAAATCTGATATATGAAGGCCAAATCACATATCGTGATACTACATGAAATAGTATCGAAATATTGGTAAAAATGAATATATTTACGTAATATCAAACTACATGAAAAACGTGAAAAAAGTCATTATTATACCAAATTTGAGGATTTTAACTTCGAATCATAGAGCGACGTTTCGTATTTTTTAGACCCTAGAAAAGATGTATAAAGATGTTGCTTCCAATACAAATGATAAAAATCAATGTATTTTCATTAAAATTAACTAAAATGTTCCTGATTTTCGGTTTATATTACCGATGGAAGATGTACACGTAAAACCGTTCTAATCCGGCTGAAACGTCGATATTTGCAATAAAAACAGAACTTCTCCCCTTTTCAATATCTTACTCAGTATTTTAACGAGAAACAAATAAATGATTGAAAAAGAAGTATTTAAGGTAATTTTCTGATCAATTATGTGTTTGCATACTTTTTATCGTATATTTATTGAATTAATAACAATAAACTGAAAATTCACAAAAACGTTGAAAAACGGTAAAATATTGCCTAATTCGATGATATTATGTTTAAATTTCATAAAGTAAAAGGGGATGATAAAGGTCAAAATATTGCTAAATTCGATGATTTTTAGTACAAAACAAAATGCAAGAAAACTTGCTTAAAAATGTAAAATTTGCGAAATTCTGAGATATGAAGGCCAAATCACATATCGTGAGAAAACATGAAGTAGTATCGAAATATTGGTAAAAATGAATATATATGAAAAATCACACTACATGAATAACGTGAAAAGTCACTATAGTACCATATTTGAGGATTTTAACTTCAAATCATAGAGCGAGGTATCAGATTATTTAGATCCAAGAACAGACATATGACAATGTTGTTTCAAATACAAATGATAAAAATCAAAGTGTTTTCATTAGAATTAACTAAAATGTTTCTGATTTTCCGTTTATATTACCGATGGAAGATGTACACGTAAAACCACTCTAATCCGGCTGAAACGTCGATATATGCAATAAAAACAGAACTTCTCCCCTTTTCAATATCTTACTCAGTATCTTAACGAGAAACAAATAGTTGATTGAAAATGAAGTGTTTAAGGTTAATTTCTAATCAATTATGTGTTTGCATAATTTTTATCGTATATATAATGAATTAATAGCAATAAACTGAAATTTCACAAAAACGTGGATAAACAGCAAAATATTGCCTAATTCGATGATATTTTGTTTATATCACATAAAGTAAAGGGAGATGATAAAGGTCAAAATATTGCTAAATTCGATGATTTTTGGTACGAAAAAAATGCAAGAAAACTTGCTTAAAAATGCAATATTATGCGAAATTCTGAGATTTGAATGCCAAATCACATATCGTGATACTACATGAAACTGTATCGAAATATTGGTAAAAATGAATATATATACGTAAAATCACACTACATGAATAACGTGAAAAAAGTCACTATAGTACCATATTTGAGGATTTTAACTTCAAATCATAGAGCGAGGTTTCGTATTAATTAGACCCTAGAAAAGACATATGACAATGTTGTTTCAAATACAAATGATAAAAATCAAAATATTTTCATTAGAATTAACTGAAATGTTCCTGATTTTCCGGTTATATTACCGATGGAAGATTTACACGTAAAACCGCTCTAATCCGGCTGAAACGTCAATATATGCAATAAAAACAGAACTTCTCCCCTTTCCAATATCTTACTCAGTATTTCAGCGAGAAACAAATAGTTGATTGAAAATGAAGTATTTAAGGTTATTTTCTGATCAATTATGTGTTTGCATACTTTTTATCGTATATTTATTGAATTAATAACAATAAACTGAAAATTCACAAAAACGTGGAAAAACGGCAAAATGTTGCCTAATTCGATGATATTTTGTTTATTTCACATAAAGGAAAAGATGATGATAAAGGTCAAAATATTGCTAAATTCGATGATTTTTAGTACAAAACAAAATGCAACAAAACTTGCTTAAAAATGCAAAATTTTCGAAATTCTGAGATATGAAGGCCAAATCACCACATATCGTGAGAAAACATGAAGCAGTATCGAAATATTGGTAAAAACGAATATATATACGTAAAAGCACACTACATGAATAACGTGAAAAAAGTCACTATATTACCATATTTGAGGATTTTAACTTCAAATCATAGAGCGAGGTTTCGTATTATTTAGATCCAAGAAAAGACATATGACAATGTTTGTTTCAAATACAAATGATAAAAATCAAAGTGTTTTCATTAGAATTAACTGAAATGTTCCTGATTTTCCGGTTATATTACCGATGGAAGATGTACACGTAAAACCGCTCAAATCCGGCTGAAACGTCGATATATGCAATAAAAACAGAACTTCTCCCTTTTCCAATATCTTACACAGTATTTTAACGAGAAACAAATAGTTGATTGAAAATGAAGTGTTTAAGGTTAATTTCTAATCAATTATGTGTTTGCATCATTTTTATCGTATATTTAATGAATTAATAGCAATCAACTGAAAATTCACAAAAACGTGGAAAAAAGCAAAATATTGCCTAATTCGATGATATTTTGTTTATATCACATAAAGGAAAAGGGGATGATAAACGTCAAAATATTGCTGAATTTGATGATTTTTAGTACGAAACAAAATGCAAGAAAACTTGCTTAAAATGCAATATTATGCGAAAATCTGAGATATGAAGGCCAAATCACATATCGTGATACTACATGAAATAGTATCGAAATATTGGTAAAAATGAATATATTTACGTAATATCAAACTATATGAAAAACGTGAAAAAAGTCATTATTATACCAAATTTGGGATTTTAACTTCGAATCATACAGCGACCTTTCGTATTTTTTAGACCCTAGAAAAGATGTATAAAGATGTTGCTTCCAATACAAATGATAAAAATCAATGTGTTTTCATTAAAATTAACTAAAATGTTCCTGATTTTCGGTTTATATTACCGATGGAAAATGTACACGTAAAACCGTTCTAATCCGGCTGAAACGTCGATATATGCAATAAAAACAGCTTCTCACCTTTTCATTATCTTACTCAGTATTTTAACGAGAAACAAATAGATGATTGAAAATGAAGTATTTAAGGTTATTTTCTGATCAATTATGTGTTTGCATAATTTTTATCGTATATGTAATGAATTTATAACAATAAACTGAAAATTCACAAAACGTGGAAAAACGGCAAAATATTGCCTAATTCGATGATATTTTGTTTAAGTCACATAAAAGAAAAGGGGATGATAAACGTCAAAATATTGCTAAATTCGATGATTTTTAGTGCAAAACAAAATGGAAGAAAACTTGCTTCAAAATGCAAAATTTTCGAAATTCTGAGATTTGAAGGCTAAACCACATATCGTAAGAAAACATGAAGTAGTATCGAAACATTGGTAAAAACGAATATATATACGTAAAATCACACTACATGAATAATGTGAAAAAAGTGACTATATTACCATATTTGAGGATTTTAACTTCAAATCATAGAGAGAGGTTTCGTATTATTTAGATCCAAGAAAAGACATATGACAATGTTTTTTCAAATACAAATGATAAAAATCAAAGTGTTTTCATTAGAATTAACTAAAATATTCCTGATTTTCCGGTTATATTACCGATGGAAGATGTACACGTAAGACCGCTCTAATCCGGATGAAACGTCGATATATGCAATAAAAACAGAACTTCTCCCCTTTTCAATATCTTACTCAGTATTTTAATGAGAAACAAATAGATGATTGAAAATGAAGTGTTTAAGGTTAATTTCTAATCAATTATGTGTTTGCATAATTTTTATCGTATATTTTTTGAATTAATAGCAATAAACTGAAAATTCACAAAAACGTGGAAAAACGGCAAAATATTGCCTAATTCGATGATATTTTGTTTATATCACATAAAGGAAAAGATGATGATAAAGGTCAAAATATTGCTAAATTCGATGATTTTTAGTACAAAACAAAATGCAACAAAACTTGCTTAAAAATGCAAAATTTTCGAAATTCTGAGATATGAAGGCCAAATCACATATCGTGAGAAAACATGAAATAGTATCGAAATATTGGTAAAAACGAATATATATACGTAAAATCACACTACATGAATAACGTGAAAAAAGTCACTATATTACCATATTTGAGGATTTTAACTTCAAATCATAGAGCGAGGTTTCGTATTATTTAGATCCAAGAAAAGACATATGACAATGTTTGTTTCAAATACAAATGATAAAAATCAAAGTGTTTTTATTAGAATTAACAGAAATGTTCCTGATTTTCCGGTTATATTACCGATGGAAGATGTACACGTAAAACCGCTCTAATCCGGCTGAAACGTCGTTATATGCAATAAAAACAGAACTTCTCCCCTTTCCAATATCTTACTCAGTATTTTAACGAGAAACAAATAGTTGATTGAAAATGAAGTATTTAAGGTTATTTTCTGATCAATTATGTGTTTGCATAATTTTTATCGTATATTTATTGAATTAATAACAATAAACTGAAAATTCACAAAAACGTTGAAAACGGCAAATTATTGCCTAATTCGATGATATTTTGTTTATATCACATAAAGTAAAGGGAGATGATAAAGGTCAAAATATTGCTAAATTCGATGATTTTTATTACAAAACAAAATGCAACAAAACTTGCTTAAAAATGCAAAATTTTCGAAATTCTGAGATATGAAGGCCAAATCACATATCGTGAGAAAACATGAAGCAGTATCGAAATATTGGTAAAAACGAATATATATACGTAAAAGCACACTACATGAATAACGTGAAAAAAGTCATTATTATACCAAATTTGATGATTTTAACTTCGAATCATAGAGCGACGTTTCGTATTTTTTTGACCCTAAAAAAAGACGTATAAAGATGTTGCTTCCAATACAAATAATAAAAATCAATGTGTTTTCATTAAACTTAACTAAAATGTTCCTGATTTTCGGTTTATAGTACCGATGGAAGATGTACACGTAAAACCGTTCTAATCCGGCTGAAACGTCGATATATGCAATAAAAACAGGACTTCTCCCCTTTTCAATATCTTACTCAGTATTTTAAGGAGAAACAAATAGATGATTGAAAATGAAGTATTTAAGGTTTTTTTCTGATCAATTATGTGTTTGAATAATTTTTATCGTATATTTATTGAATTAATAGCAATAAACTGAAAATTCACAAAAACGTGGAAAAACAGCAAAATATTGCCTAATTCGATGATATTTGGTTTAAATCACAATAGGAAAAGAGGATGATAAAGGTCAAAATATTCCTAAATTCGATGATTTTTAGTACAAAACAAAGTGCAAGAAAACTTGCTTAAAAATGCAAAATTTTCGAAATTCTGAGATATGAAGGCCAAATCACATATCGTGAGAAAACATGAAGTAGTATCGAAACATTGGTAAAAACGAATATATATACGTAAAATCACACTACATGAATAACGTGAAAAAAGTCACTATATTACCATATTTGAGGATTTTAACTTCAAATCATAGAGAGAGGTTTCGTATTATTTAGATCCAAGAAAAGACATATGACAATGTTTTTTCAAATACAAATGATAAAAATCAAAGTGTTTTCATTAGAATTAACTAAAATATTCCTGATTTTCCGGTTATATTACCGATGGAAGATGTACACGTAAGACCGCTCTAATCCGGCTGAAACGTCGATATATGCAATAAAAACAGAACTTCTCCCCTTTTCAATATCTTACTCAGTATTTTAATGAGAAACAAATAGATGATTGAAAATGAAGTGTTTAAGGTTAATTTCTAATCAATCATGTGTTTGCATAATTTTTATCGTATATTTTTTGAATTAATAGCAATAAACTGAAAATTCACAAAAACGTGGAAAAACGGCAAAATATTGCCTAATTCGATGATATTTTGTTTATATCACATAAAGGAAAAGGGGATGATAAACGTCAAAATATTGCTGAATTCGATGATTTTTGGTACGAAACAAAATGCAACAAAACTTGCTTAAAAATGCAAAATTTTCGAAATTCTGAAATATGAAGGCCAAATCACATATCGTAAGAAAACATGAAGCAGTATCGAAATATTGGTAAAAACGAATATATATACGTAAAAGCACACTACATGAATAACGTGAAAAAAGTCATTATTATACCAAATTTGAGGATTTTAACTTCGAATCATAGAGCGACGTTTCGTATTTTTTAGACCCTAAAAAAGACTTATAAAGATGTTGCTTCCAATACAAATAATAAAAATCAATGTGTTTTCATTAAAATTAACTAAAATGTTCCTGATTTTCGGTTTATATTACCGATGGAAGATGTACACGTAAAACCGTTCTAATCCGGCTGAAACGTCGATATATGCAATAAAAACAGAACTTCTCCCCTTTTCAATATCTTACTCAGTATTTTAAGGAGAAACAAATAGATCATTGAAAATGAAGTATTTAAGGTTATTTTCTGATCAATTATGTGTTTGCATAATTTTTATCGTATATTTATTGAATTAATAGCAATAAACTGAAAATTCACAAAAACGTGGAAAAACAGCAAAATATTGCCTAATTCGATGATATTTTGTTTATATCACAAAAAGGAAAAGGAGATGATAAAGGTCAAAATATTGCTAAATTCGATGATTTTTATTACAAAACAAAATGCAACAAAACTTGCTTAAAAATGCAAAATTTTCGAAATTCTGAGATATGAAGGCCAAATCACATATCGTGAGAAAACATGAAGCAGTATCGAAATATTGGTAAAAACGAATATATATACGTAAAAGCACACTACATGAATAACGTGAAAAAAGTCATTATTATACCAAATTTGAGGATTTTAACTTCGAATCATAGAGCGACGTTTCGTATTTTTTAGACCCTAGAAAAGACGTATAAAGATGTTGCTTCCAATACAAATAATAAAAATGAATGTGTTTTCATTAAAATTAACTTAAATGTTCCTGATTTTTGGTTTATATTACCGATGGAAGATGTACACGTAAAACCGTTCTAATCCGGCTGAAACGTCGATATATGCAATAAAAACAGAACTTCTCCCCTTTTTAATATCTTACTCAGTATTTTAACGAGAAACAAATAGTTGATAGAAAATGAAGTGTTTAAGGTTAATTTCTATTCAATTATGTGTTTGCATCATTTTTATCGTATATTTATTGAATTAATAGCAATAAACTGAAAATTCACAAAAACGTGGAAAAACAGCAAAATATTGCCTAATTCGATGATATTTTGTTTATATCACATAAAGGAAAAGGGGATGATAAACGTCAAAATATTGCTGAATTCGATGATTTTTAGTACGAAACAAAATGCAAGAAAACTTGCTTAAAATGCAATATTATGCGAAAATCTGAGATATGAAGGCCAAATCACATATCGTGATACTACATGAAATAGTATCGAAATATTGGTAAAAATGAATATATTTACGTAATATCAAACTACATGAAAAACGTGAAAAAAGTCATTATTATACCAAATTTGAGGATTTTAACTTCGAATCATAGAGCGACGTTTCGTATTTTTTAGACCCTAGAAAAGATGTATAAAGATGTTGCTTCCAATACAAATGATAAAAATCAATGTATTTTCATTAAAATTAACTAAAATGTTCCTGATTTTCGGTTTATATTACCGATGGAAGATGTACACGTAAAACCGTTCTAATCCGGCTGAAACGTCGATATTTGCAATAAAAACAGAACTTCTCCCCTTTTCAATATCTTACTCAGTATTTTAACGAGAAACAAATAAATGATTGAAAAAGAAGTATTTAAGGTTATTTTCTGATCAATTATGTGTTTGCATACTTTTTATCGTATATTTATTGAATTAATAACAATAAACTGAAAATTCACAAAAACGTTGAAAAACGGTAAAATATTGCCTAATTCGATGATATTATGTTTAAATTTCATAAAGTAAAAGGGGATGATAAAGGTCAAAATATTGCTAAATTCGATGACTTTTAGTACAAAACAAAATGCAAGAAAACTTGCTTAAAAATGCAAAATTTGCGAAATTCTGAGATTTGAAGGCCAAATCACATATCGTGAGAAAACATTAAGTAGTATCGAAATATTGGTAAAAATGAATATATATATGAAAAATCACACTACATGAATAACGTGAAAAGTCACTATATTACCATATTTGAGGATTTTAACTTCAAATCATAGAGCGAGGTATCAGATTATTTAGATCCAAGAACAGACATATGACAATGTTGTTTCAAATACAAATGATAAAAATCAAAGTGTTTTCATTAGAATTAACTAAAATGTTCCTGATTTTCCGTTTATATTACCGATGGAAGATGTACACGTAAAACCACTCTAATCCGGCTGAAACGTCGATATATGCAATAAAAACAGAACTTCTCCCCTTTTCAATATCTTACTCAGTATCTTAACGAGAAACAAATAGTTGATTGAAAATGAAGTGTTTAAGGTTAATTTCTAATCAATTATGTGTTTGCATAATTTTTATCGTATATATAATGAATTAATAGCAATAAACTGAAATTTCACAAAAACGTGGATAAACAGCAAAATATTGCCTAATTCGATGATATTTTGTTTATATCACATAAAGTAAAGGGAGATGATAAAGGTCAAAATATTGCTAAATTCGATGATTTTTGGTACGAAAAAAATGCAAGAAAACTTGCTTAAAAATGCAATATTATGCGAAATTCTGAGATTTGAATGCCAAATCACATATCGTGATACTACATGAAACTGTATCGAAATATTGGTAAAAATGAATATATATACGTAAAATCACACTACATGAATAACGTGAAAAAAGTCACTATATTACCATATTTGAGGATTTTAACTTCAAATCATAGAGCGAGGTTTCGTATTAATTAGACGCTAGAAAAGACATATGACAATGTTGTTTCAAATACAAATGATAAAAATCAAAATATTTTCATTAGAATTAACTGAAATGTTCCTGATTTTCCGGTTATATTACCGATGGAAGATTTACACGTAAAACCGCTCTAATCCGGCTGAAACGTCGATATATGCAATAAAAACAGAACTTCTCCCCTTTCCAATATCTTACTCAGTATTTCAGCGAGAAACAAATAGTTGATTGAAAATGAAGTATTTAAGGTTATTTTCTGATCAATTATGTGTTTGCATAATTTTTATCGTATATGTAATGAATTTATAACAATAAACTGAAAATTCACAAAACGTGGAAAAACGGCAAAATATTGCCTAATTCGATGATATTTTGTTTAAGTCACATAAAAGAAAAGGGGATGATAAACGTCAAAATATTGCTAAATTCGATGAATTTTAGTGCAAAACAAAATGGAAGAAAACTTGCTTCAAAATGCAAAATTTTCGAAATTCTGAGATTTGAAGGCTAAACCACATATCGTAAGAAAACATGAAGTAATATCGAAACATTGGTAAAAACGAATATATATACGTAAAATCACACTACATGAATAACGTGAAAAAAGTCACTATATTACCATATTTGAGGATTTTAACTTCAAATCATAGAGAGAGGTTTCGTATTATTTAGATCCAAGAAAAGACATATGACAATGTTTTTTCAAATACAAATGATAAAAATCAAAGTGTTTTCATTAGAATTAACTAAAATATTCCTGATTTTCCGGTTATATTACCGATGGAAGATGTACACGTAAGACCGCTCTAATCCGGCTGAAACGTCGATATATGCAATAAAAACAGAACTTCTCCCCTTTTCAATATCTTACTCAGTATTTTAATGAGAAACAAATAGATGATTGAAAATGAAGTGTTTAAGGTTAATTTCTAATCAATTATGTGTTTGCATAATTTTTAGCGTATATTTTTTGAATTAATAGCAATAAACTGAAAATTCACAAAAACGTGGAAAAACGGCAAAATATTGCCTAATTCGATGATATTTTGTTTATATCACATAAAGGAAAAGATGATGATGAAGGTCAAAATATTGCTAAATTCGATGATTTTTAGTACAAAACAAAATGCAACAAAACTTGCTTAAAAACGCAAAATTTTCGAAATTCTGAGATATGAAGGCCAAATCACATATCGTGAGAAAACATGAAATAGTATCGAAATATTGGTAAAAACGAATATATATACGTAAAATCACACTACATGAATAACGTGAAAAAAGTCACTATATTACCATATTTGAGGATTTTAACTTCAAATCATAGAGCGAGGTTTCGTATTATTTAGATCCAAGAAAAGACATATGACAATGTTTGTTTCAAATACAAATGATAAAAATCAAAGTGTTTTCATTAGAATTAACAGAAATGTTCCTGATTTTCCGGTTATATTACCGATGGAAGATGTACACGTAAAACCGCTCTAATCCGGCTGAAACGTCGATATATGCAATAAAAACAGAACTTCTCCCCTTTCCAATATCTTACTCAGCATTTTAACGAGAAACAAATAGTTGATTGAAAATGAAGTATTTAAGGTTATTTTCTGATCAATTATGTGTTTGCATAATTTTTATCGTATATTTGTTGAATTAATAACAATAAACTGAAAATTCACAAAAACGTTGAAAAACGGCAAATTATTGCCTAATTCGATGATATTTTGTTTATATCACATAAAGTAAAGGGAGATGATAAAGGTCAAAATATTGCTAAATTCGATGATTTTTATTACAAAACAAAATGCAACAAAACTTGCTTAAAAATGCAAAATTTTCGAAATTCTGAGATATGAAGGCCAAATCACATATCGTGGGAAAACATGAAGCAGTATCGAAATATTGGTAAAAACGAATATATATACGTAAAAGCACACTACATGAATAACGTGAAAAAAGTCATTATTATACCAAATTTGAGGATTTTAACTTCGAATCATAGAGCGACGTTTCGTATTTTTTAGACCCTAAAAAAAGACGTATAAAGATGTTGCTTCCAATACAAATAATAAAAATCAATGTGTTTTCATTAAACTTAACTAAAATGTTCCTGATTTTCGGTTTATAGTACCGATGGAAGATGTACACGTAAAACCGTTCTAATCCGGCTGAAACGTCGATATATGCAATAAAAACAGGACTTCTCCCCTTTTCAATATCTTACTCAGTATTTTAAGGAGAAACAAATAGATGATTGAAAATGAAGTATTTAAGGTTTTTTTCTGATCAATTATGTGTTTGAATAATTTTTATCGTATATTTATTGAATTAATAGCAATAAACTGAAAATTCACAAAAACGTGGAAAAGCAGCAAAATATTGCCTAATTCGATGATATTTGGTTTAAATCACAATAGGAAAAGAGGATGATAAAGGTCAAAATATTCCTAAATTCGATGATTTTTAGTACAAAACAAAATGCAAGAAAACTCGCTTAAAAATGCAAAATTTTCGAAATTCTGAGATATGAAGGCCAAATCACATATCGTGAGAAAACATGAAGTAGTATCGAAACATTGGTAAAAACGAATATATATACGTAAAATCACACTACATGAATAACGTGAAAAAAGTCACTATATTACCATATTTGTGGATTTTAACTTCAAATCATAGAGAGAGGTTTCGTATTATTTAGATCCAAGAAAAGACATATGACAATGTTTTTTCAAATACAAATGATAAAAATCAAAGTGTTTTCATTAGAATTAACTAAAATATTCCTGATTTTCCGGTTATATTACCGATGGAAGATGTACACGTAAGACCGCTCTAATCCGGCGGAAACGTCGATATATGCAATAAAAACAGAACTTCTCCCCTTTTCAATATCTTACTCAGTATTTTAATGAGAAACAAATAGATGATTGAAAATGAAGTGTTTAAGGTTAATTTCTAATCAATCATGTGTTTGCATAATTTTTATCGTAAATTTTTTGAATTAATAGCAATAAACTGAAAATTTACAAAAACGTGGAAAAACGGCAAAATATTGCCTAATTCGATGATATTTTGTTTATATCACATAAAGGAAAAGGGGATGATAAACGTCAAAATATTGCTGAATTCGATGATTTTTGGTACGAAACAAAATGCAACAAAACTTGCTTAAAAATGCAAAATTTTCGAAATTCTGAAATATGAAGGCCAAATCACATATCGTAAGAAAACATGAAGCTGTATCGAAATATTGGTAAAAACGAATATATATACGTAAAAGCACACTACATGAATAACGTGAAAAAAGTCATTATTATACCAAATTTGAGGATTTTAACTTCGAATCATAGAGCGACGTTTCGTATTTTTTAGACCCTAAAAAAGACTTATAAAGATGTTGCTTCCAATACAAATAATAAAAATCAATGTGTTTTCATTAAAATTAACTAAAATGTTCCTGATTTTCGGTTTATATTACCGATGGAAGATGTACACGTAAAACCGTTCTAATCCGGCTGAAACGTCGATATATGCAATAAAAACAGAACTTCTCCCCTTTTCAATATCTTACTCAGTATTTTAAGGAGAAACAAATAGATGATTGAAAATGAAGTATTTAAGGTTTTTTTCTGATCAATTATGTGTTTGAATAATTTTTATCGTATATTTATTGAATTAATAGCAATAAACTGAAAATTCACAAAAACGTGGAAAAACAGCAAAATATTGCCTAATTCGATGATATTTTGTTTAAATCACAATAGGAAAAGAGGATGATAAAGGTCAAAATATTCCTAAATTCGATGATTTTTAGTACAAAACAAAATGCAAGAAAACTTGCTTAAAAATGCAAAATTTGCGAAATTCTGAGATTTGAAGGCCAAATCACATATCGTGAGAAAACATGAAGTAGTATCGAAATATTGGTAAAAACGAATATATATATGTAAAATCACACTACATGAATAACGTGAAAAAAGTCACTATATTACCATATTTGAGGATTTTAACTTCAAATCATAGAGCGAGGTATCGTATTATTTAGATCCAAGAAAAAACATATGATAATGTTGTTTCAAATACAAATGATAAAAATCCATGTGTTTTCATTTGAATTAACTTAAATGTTCCTGATTTTCTGTTTATATTACCGATGGAAGATGTACACGTAAAACCACTCTAATACGGCTGAAACGTCGATATATGCAATAAAAACAGAATTTCTCCCCATTCCAATAACTTACTCAGTATTTTAACGAGAAACAAACAGTTGATTGAAAATGAAGTGTTTAAGGTTAATTTCTAATCAATTATGTGTTTGCATCATTTTTATCGTATATATAATGAATTAATAGCAATAAACTGAAAATTCACAAAAACGTGGATAAACAGCAAAATATTGCCTAATTCGATGATATTTTGTTTATATCACATAAAGTAAAGGGAGATGATAAAGGTCAAAATATTGCTAAATTCGATCATTTTTATTACAAAACAAAATGCAACAAAACTTGCTTAAAAATGCAAAATTTTCGAAATTCTGAGATATGAAGGCCAAATCACATATCGTGAGAAAACATGAAGCAGTATCGAAATATTGGTAAAAACGAATATATATACGTAAAAGCACACTACATGAATAACGTGAAAAAAGTCACAATATTACCATATTTGAGGATTTTAACTTCAAATCATAGAGCGAGGTTTCGTATTATTTAGATCCAAGAAAAGACATATGACAATGTTTGTTTCAAATACAAATGATAAAAATCAAAGTGTTTTCATTAGAATTAACAGAAATGTTCCTGATTTTCCGGTTATATTACCGATGGAAGATGTACACGTAAAACCGCTCTAATCCGGCTGAAACGTCGATATATGCAATAAAAACAGAACTTCTCCCCTTTCCAATATCTTACTCAGTATTTTAACGAGAAACAAATAGTTGATTGAAAATGAAGTATTTAAGGTTATTTTCTGATCAATTATGTGTTTGCATAATTTTTATCGTATATTTATTGAATTAATAACAATAAACTGAAAATTCACAAAAACGTTGAAAACGGCAAATTATTGCCTAATTCGATGATATTTTGTTTATATCACATAAAGTAAAGGGAGATGATAAAGGTCAAAATATTGCTAAATTCGATGATTTTTATTACAAAACAAAATGCAACAAAACTTGCTTAAAAATGCAAAATTTTCGAAATTCTGAGATATGAAGGCCAAATCACATATCGTGAGAAAACATGAAGCAGTATCGAAATATTGGTAAAAACGAATATATATACGTAAAAGCACACTACATGAATAACGTGAAAAAAGTCATTATTATACCAAATTTGATGATTTTAACTACGAATCATAGAGCGACGTTTCGTATTTTTTAGACCCTAAAAAAAGACGTATAAAGATGTTGCTTCCAATACAAATAATAAAAATCAATGTGTTTTCATTAAACTTAACTAAAATGTTCCTGATTTTCGGTTTATAGTACCGATGGAAGATGTACACGTAAAACCGTTCTAATCCGGCTGAAACGTCGATATATGCAATAAAAACAGGACTTCTCCCCTTTTCAATATCTTACTCAGTATTTTAAGGAGAAACAAATAGATGATTGAAAATGAAGTATTTAAGGGTTTTTTCTGATCAATTATGTGTTTGAATAATTTTTATCGTATATTTATTGAATTAATAGCAATAAACTGAAAATTCACAAAAACGTGGAAAAACAGCAAAATATTGCCTAATTCGATGATATTTGGTTTAAATCACAATAGGAAAAGAGGATGATAAAGGTCAAAATATTCCTAAATTCGATGATTTTTAGTACAAAACAAAATGCAAGAAAACTTGCTTAAAAATGCAAAATTTTCGAAATTCTGAGATATGAAGGCCAAATCACATATCGTGAGAAAACCTGAAGTAGTATCGAAACATTGGTAAAAACGAATATATATACGTAAAATCACACTACATGAATAACGTGAAAAAAGTCACTATATTACCATATTTGAGGATTTTAACTTCAAATCATAGAGAGAGGTTTCGTATTATTTAGATCCAAGAAAAGACATATGACAATGTTTTTTCAAATACAAATGATAAAAATCAAAGTGTTTTCATTAGAATTAACTAAAATATTCCTGATTTTCCGGTTATATTACCGATGGAAGATGTACACGTAAGACCGCTCTAATCCGGCTGAAACGTCGATATATGCAATAAAAACAGAACTTCTCCCCTTTTCAATATCTTACTCAGTATTTTAATGAGAAACAAATAGATGATTGAAAATGAAGTGTTTAAGGTTAATTTCTAATCAATCATGTGTTTGCATAATTTTTATCGTATATTTTTTGAATTAATAGCAATAAACTGAAAATTCACAAAAACGTGGAAAAACGGCAAAATATTGCCTAATTCGATGATATTTTGTTTATATCACATAAAGGAAAAGGGGATGATAAACGTCAAAATATTGCTGAATTCGATGATTTTTGGTACGAAACAAAATGCAACAAAACTTGCTTAAAAATGCAAAATTTTCGAAATTCTGAAATAAGAAGGCCAAATCACATATCGTAAGAAAATATGAAGCAGTATCGAAATATTGGTAAAAACGAATATATATACGTAAAAGCACACTACATGAATAACGTGAAAAAAGTCATTATTATACCTAATTTGAGGATTTTAACTTCGAATCATAGAGCGACGTTTCGTATTTTTTAGACCCTAAAAAAGACTTATAAAGATGTTGCTTCCAATACAAATGATAAAAATCAATGTGTTTTCATTAAAATTAACTAAAATGTTCCTGATTTTCGGTTTATATTACCGATGGAAGATGTACACGTAAAACCGTTCTAATCCGGCTGAAACGTCGATATATGCAATAAAAACAGAACTTCTCCCCTTTTCAATATCTTACTCAGTATTTTAAGGAGAAACAAACAGATCATTGAAAATGAAGTATTTAAGGTTATTTTCTGATCAATTATGTGTTTGCATAATTTTTATCGTATATTTATTGAATTAATAACAATAAACTGAAAATTCACAAAAACGTTGAAAAACGGTAAAATATTGCCTAATTCGATGATATTATGTTTAAATTTCATAAAGTAAAAGGGGATGATAAAGGTCAAAATATTGCTAAATTCGATGATTTTTAGTACAAAACAAAATGCAAGAAAACTTGCTTAAAAATGCAAAATTTGCGAAATTCTGAGATTTGAAGGCCAAATCACATATCGTGAGAAAACCATGAAGTAGTATCGAAATATTGGTAAAAATGAATATATATATGAAAAATCACACTACATGAATAACGTGAAAAGTCACTATATTACCATATTTGAGGATTTTAACTTCAAATCATAGAGCGAGGTATCAGATTATTTAGATCCAAGAACAGACTTATGACAATGTTGTTTCAAATACAAATGATAAAAATCAAAGTGTTTTCATTAGAATTAACTAAAATGTTCCTGATTTTCCGTTTATATTACCGATGGAAGATGTACACGTAAAACCACTCTAATCCGGCTGAAACGTCGATATATGCAATAAAAACAGAACTTCTCCCCTTTTCAATATCTTACTCAGTATCTTAACGAGAAACAAATAGTTGATTGAAAATGAAGTGTTTAAGGTTAATTTCTAATCAATTACGTGTTTGCATAATTTTTATCGTATATATAATGAATTAATAGCAATAAACTGAAATTTCACAAAAACGTGGATAAACAGCAAAATATTGCCTAATTCGATGATATTTTGTTTATATCACATAAAGTAAAGGGAGATGATAAAGGTCAAAATATTGCTAAATTCGATGATTTTTGGTACGAAAAAAATGCAAGAAAACTTGCTTAAAAATGCAATATTATGCGAAATTCTGAGATTTGAATGCCAAATCACATATCGTGATACTACATGAAACTGTATCGAAATATTGGTAAAAATTAATATATATACGTAAAATCACACTACATGAATAACGTGAAAAAAGTCACTATATTACCATATTTGAGGATTTTAACTTCAAATCATAGAGCGAGGTTTCGTATTAATTAGACGCTAGAAAAGACATATGACAATGTTGTTTCAAATACAAATGATAAAAATCAAAATATTTTCATTAGAATTAACTGAAATGTTCCTGATTTTCCGGTTATATTACCGATGAAAGATTTACACGTAAAACCGCTCTAATCCGGCTGAAACGTCGATATATGCAATAAAAACAGAACTTCTCCCCTTTCCAATATCTTACTCAGTATTTCAGCGAGAAACAAATAGTTGATTGAAAATGAAGTATTTAAGGTTATTTTCTGATCAATTATGTGTTTGCATAATTTTTATCGTATATTTATTGAATTAATAACAATAAACTGAAAATTCACAAAAACGTGGAAAAAAGGCAAAATATTGCCTAATTCGATGATATTTTGTTTATTTCACATAAAGGAAAAGATGATGATAAAGGTCAAAATATTGCTAAATTCGATGATTTTTAGTACAAAACAAAATGCAACAAAACTTGCTTAAAAATGCAAAATTTTCGAAATTCTGAGATATGAAGGCCAAATCACATATCGTGAGAAAACATGAAGCAGTATCGAAATATTGGTAAAAACGAATATATATACGTAAAAGCACACTACATGAATAACGTGAAAAAAGTCACTATATTACCATATTTGAGGATTTTAACTTCAAATCATAGATCGAGGTTTCGTATTATTTAGATCCAAGAAAAGACATATGACAATGTTTGTTTCAAATACAAATGATAAAAATCAAAGTGTTTTCATTAGAATTAACTGAAATGTTCCTGATTTTCCGGTTATATTACCGATGGAAGATGTACACGTAAAACCGCTCAAATCCGGCTGAAACGTCGATATATGCAATAAAAACAGAACTTCTCCCTTTTCCAATATCTTACACAGTATTTTAACGAGAAACAAATAGTTGATTGCAAATGAAGTGTTTAAGGTTAATTTCTAATCAATTATGTGTTTGCATCATTTTTATCGTATATTTAATGAATTAATAGCAATCAACTGAAAATTCACAAAAACGTGGAAAAAAAGCAAAATATTGCCTAATTCGATGATATTTTGTTTATATCACATAAAGGAAAAGGGGATGATAAACGTCAAAATATTGCTGAATTTGATGATTTTTAGTACGAAACAAAATGCAAGAAAACTTGCTTAAAATGCAATATTATGCGAAAATCTGAGATATGAAGGCCAAATCACATATCGTGATACTACATGAAATAGTATCGAAATATTGGTAAAAATGAATATATTTACGTAATATCAAACTATATGAAAAACGTGAAAAAAGTCATTATTATACCAAATTTGGGATTTTAACTTCGAATCATACAGCGACCTTTCGTATTTTTTAGACACTAGAAAAGATGTATAAAGATGTTGCTTCCAATACAAATGATAAAAATCAATGTGTTTTCATTAAAATTAACGAAAATGTTCCTGATTTTCGGTTTATATTACCGATGGAAAATGTACACGTAAAACCGTTCTAATCCGGCTGAAACGTCGATATATGCAATAAAAACAGAACTTCTCACCTTTTCATTATCTTACTCAGTATTTTAACGAGAAACAAATAGATGATTGAAAATGAAGTATTTAAGGTTATTTTCTGATCAATTATGTGTTTGCATAATTTTTATCGTATATGTAATGAATTTATAACAATAAACTGAAAATTCACAAAACGTGGAAAACGGCAAAATATTGCCTAATTCGTTGATATTTTGTTTAAGTCACATAAAAGAAAAGGGGATGATAAACGTCAAAATATTGCTAAATTCGATGATTTTTAGTGCAAAACAAAATGGAAGAAAACTTGCTTCAAAATGCAAAATTTTCGAAATTCTGAGATTTGAAGGCTAAACCACATATCGTAAGAAAACATGAAGTAGTATCGAAACATTGGTAAAAACAAATATATATACGTAAAATCACACTACATGAAGAACGTGAAAAAAGTCACTATATTACCATATTTGAGGATTTTAACTTCAAATCATAGAGAGAGGTTTCGTATTATTTAGATCCAAGAAAAGACATATGACAATGTTTTTTCAAATACAAATGATAAAAATCAAAGTGTTTTCATTAGAATTAACTAAAATATTCCAGATTTTCCGGTTATATTACCGATGGAAGATGTACACGTAAGACCGCTCTAATCCGGCTGAAACGTCGATATATGCAATAAAAACAGAACTTCTCCCCTTTTCAATATCTTACTCAGTATTTTAATGAGAAACAAATAGATGATTGAAAATGAAGTGTTTAAGGTTAATTTCTAATCAATTATGTGTTTGCATAATTTTTATCGTATATTTTTTGAATTAATAGCAATAAACTGAAAATTCACAAAAACGTGGAAAAACGGCAAAATATTGCCTAATTCGATGATATTTTGTTTATATCACATAAAGGAAAAGATGATGATAAAGGTCAAAATACTGCTAAATTCGATGATTTTTAGTACAAAACAAAATGCAACAAAACTTGCTTAAAAACGCAAAATTTTCGAAATTCTGAGATATGAAGGCCAAATCACATATCGTGAGAAAACATGAAATAGTATCGAAATATTGGTAAAAACGAATATATATACGTAAAATCACACTACATGAATAACGTGAAAAAAGTCACTATATTACCATATTTGAGGATTTTAACTTCAAATCATAGAGCGAGGTTTCGTATTATTTAGATCCAAGAAAAGACATATGACAATGTTTGTTTCAAATACAAATGATAAAAATCAAAGTGTTTTCATTAGAATTAACAGAAATGTTCCTGATTTTCCGGTTATATTACCGATGGAAGATGTGCACGTAAAACCGCTCTAATCCGGCTGAAACGTCGATATATGCAATAAAAACAGAACTTCTCCCCTTTCCAATATCTTACTCAGTATTTTAACGAGAAACAAATAGTTGATTGAAAATGAAGTATTTAAGGTTATTTTCTGATCAATTATGTGTTTGCATAATTTTTATCGTATATTTGTTGAATTAATAACAATAAACTGAAAATTCACAAAAACGTTGAAAAACGGCAAATTATTGCCTAATTCGATGATATTTTGTTTATATCACATAAAGTAAAGGGAGATGATAAAGGTCAAAATATTGCTAAATTCGATGATTTTTATTACAAAACAAAATGCAACAAAACTTGCTTAAAAATGCAAAATTTTCGAAATTCTGAGATATGAAGGCCAAATCACATATCGTGAGAAAACATGAAGCAGTATCGAAATATTGGTAAAAACGAATATATATACGTAAAAGCACACTACATGAATAACGTGAAAAAAGTCATTATTATACCAAATTTGAGGATTTTAACTTCGAATCATAGAGCGACGTTTCGTATTTTTTAGACCCTAAAAAAAGACGTATAAAGATGTTGCTTCCAATACAAATAATAAAAATCAATGTGTTTTCATTAAACTTAACTAAAATGTTCCTGATTTTCGGTTTATAGTACCGATGGAAGATGTACACGTAAAACCGTTCTAATCCGGCTGAAACGTCGATATATGCAATAAAAACAGGACTTCTCCCCTTTTCAATATCTTACTCAGTATTTTAAGGAGAAACAAATAGATGATTGAAAATGAAGTATTTAAGGTTTTTTTCTGATCAATTATGTGTTTGAATAATTTTTATCGTATATTTATTGAATTAATAGCAATAAACTGAAAAATCACAAAAACGTGGAAAAGCAGCAAAATATTGACTAATTCGATGATATTTGGTTTAAATCACAATAGGAAAAGAGGATGATAAAGGTCAAAATATTCCTAAATTCGATGATTTTTAGTACAAAACAAAATGCAAGAAAACTTGCTTAAAAATGCAAAATTTTCGAAATTCTGAGATATGAAGGCCAAATCACATATCGTGAGAAAACATGAAGTAGTATCGAAACATTGGTAAAAACGAATATATATACGTAAAATCACACTACATGAATAACGTGAAAAAAGTCACTATATTACCATATTTGAGGATTTTAACTTCAAATCATAGAGAGAGGTTTCGTATTATTTAGATCCAAGAAAAGACATATGACAATGTTTTTTCAAATACAAATGATAAAAATCAAAGTGTTTTCATTAGAATTAACTAAAATATTCCTAATTTTCCGGTTATATTACCGATGGAAGATGTACACGTAAGACCGCTCTAATCCGGCTGAAACGTCGATATATGCAATAAAAACAGAACTTCTCCCCTTTTCAATATCTTACTCAGTATTTTAATGAGAAACAAATAGATGATTGAAAATGAAGTGTTTAAGGTTAATTTCTAATCAATCATGTGTTTGCATAATTTTTATCGTATATTTTTTGAATTAATAGCAATAAACTGAAAATTCACAAAAACGTGGAAAAACGGCAAAATATTGCCTAATTCGATGATATTTTGTTTATATCACATAAAGGAAAAGGGGATGATAAACGTCAAAATATTGCTGAATTCGATGATTTTTGGTACGAAACAAAATGCAAGAAAACTTGCTTAAAAATGCAAAATTTTCGAAATTCTGAAATATGAAGGCCAAATCACATATCGTAAGAAAACATGAAGCAGTATCGAAATATTGGTAAAAACGAATATATATACGTAAAAGCACACTGCATGAATAACGTGAAAAAAGTCATTATTATACCAAATTTGAGGATTTTAACTTCGAATCATAGAGCGACGTTTCGTATTTTTTAGACCCTAAAAAAGACTTATAAAGATGTTGCTTCCAATACAAATAATAAATATCAATGTGTTTTCATTAAAATTAACTAAAATGTTCCTGATTTTCGGTTTATATTACCGATGGAAGATGTACACGTAAAACCGTTCTAATCCGGCTGAAACGTCGATATATGCGATAAAAACAGAACTTCTCCCCTTTTCAATATCTTACTCAGTATTTTAAGGAGAAACAAATAGATGATTGAAAATGAAGTATTTAAGGTTTTTTTCTGATGAATTATGTGTTTGAATAATTTTTATCGTATATTTATTGAATTAATAGCAATAAACTGAAAATTCACAAAAACGTGGAAAAACAGCAAAATATTGCCTAATTCGATGATATTTTGTTTAAATCACAATTGGAAAAGAGGATGATAAAGGTCAAAATATTCCTAAATTCGATGATTTTTAGTACAAAACAAAATGCAAGAAAACTTGCTTAAAAATGCAAAATTTGCGAAATTCTGAGATTTGAAGGCCAAATCACATATCGTGAGAAAACATGAAGTAGTATCGAAATATTGGTAAAAACGAATATATATATGTAAAATCACACTACATGAATAACGTGAAAAAAGTCACTATATTACCATATTTGAGGATTTTAACTTCAAATCATAGAGCGAGGTATCGTATTATTTAGATCCAAGAAAAAACATATGATAATGTTGTTTCAAATACAAATGATAAAAATCCATGTGTTTTCATTTGAATTAACTTAAATGTTCCTGATTTTCTGTTTATATTACCGATGGAAGATGCACACGTAAAACCACTCTAATACGGCTGAAACGTCGATATATGCAATAAAAACAGAATTTCTCCCCATTCCAATAACTTACTCAGTATTTTAACGAGAAACAAACAGGTGATTGAAAATGAAGTGTTTAAGGTTAATTTCTAATCAATTATGTGTTTGCATCATTTTTATCGTATATATAATGAATTAATAGCAATAAACTGAAAATTCACAAAAACGTGGATAAACAGCAAAATATTGCCTAATTCGATGATATTTTGTTTATATCACATAAAGTAAAGGGAGATGATAAAGGTCAAAATATTGCTAAATTCGATGATTTTTATTACAAAACAAAATGCAACAAAACTTGCTTAAAAATGCAAAATTTTCGAAATTCTGAGATATGAAGGCCAAATCACATATCGTGAGAAAACATGAAGCAGAATCGAAATATTGGTAAAAACGAATATATATACGTAAAAGCACACTACATGAATAACGTGAAAAAAGTCACTATATTACCATATTTGAGGATTTTAACTTCAAATAATAGAGCGAGGTTTCAAATTATTTAGATCCAAGAAAAGACATATGACAATGTTGTTTCAAATACAAATGATAAAAATCAAAATGTTTTCATTAGAATTAACTGAAATGTTCCTGATTTTCCGGTTATAATACCGATGGAAGATGTACACGAGAAACCGCTCTAATCCGGCTGAAACGTCGATATATGCAATAAAAACAGAACTTCTCCCCTTTTCAATATCTTACTCAGTATTTTAACGAGAAACAAATAGATGATTGAAAATGAAGTATTTAGGGTTATTTTCTTATCAATTATGTGTTTGCATAATTTTTATCGTATATTTTTTGAATTAATAACAATAAACTGAAAATTCACAAAAACGTGGAAAAACGGCAAAATATTGCCTAATTCGATGATATTTTGTTTAAATCACATAAAGGAAAAGAGGATGATAAAGGTCAAAATATTGCTAAATTCGATGATTTTTAGTACAAAACAAAATGCAAGAAAATTTGCTTAAAGATGCAAAATTTGCGAAATTCTGAGATTTGAAGGCCAAATCACATATCGTGAGAAAACATGAAGTAGTATCAAAATATTGGTAAAAACGAATATATATAAGTAAAATCACACTACATGAATAACGTGAAAAAAGTCAATATATTACCATATTTGAGGATTTTAACTTCAAATCATAGAGCGAGGTTACGTATTATTTAGATCCAAGAAAAGACATATGACAATGTTGTTTCAAATACAAATGATAAAAATCAATGTGTTTTCATTAGAATTAACTAAAATGTTAATGATTTTTCGTATATAAAGCCGATGGAAGATGTACACGTAAAACCACTCTAATCCGGCTGAAACGTCGATATATGCAATAAAAACTGAACTTCTCCAATTCCAATATCTTACTCAGTATTTTAACGAGAAACAAATAGTTGATTGAAAATGAAGTGTTAAAGGTTAATTTCTGATCAATTATGTGTTTGCATCATTTTTATCGTATATTTAATGAATTAATAGCAATGAACTGAAAATTCAGAAAAACGTGGAAAAACTGCAAAATATTGCCTAATTCGATGATATTTTGTTTATATCACATAAAGGAAAAGGGGATGATAAACGTCAAAATATTGCTGAATTCGATGATTTTTAGTACGAAACAAAATGCAAGAAAACTTGCTTAAAAATGCAAAATTTTCGAAATTCTGATATATGAAGGCCAAATCACATATCGTAAGAAAACATGAAGCAGTATCGAAATATTGGTAAAAACGAATATATATACGTAAAAGCACACTACATGAATAACGTGAAAAAAGTCATTATTATACCAAATTTGAGGATTTTAACTTCGAATCATAGAGCGACGTTTCGTATTTTTTAGACCCTAAAAAAGACGTATAAAGATGTTGCTTCCAATACAAATAATAAAAATCAATGTGTTTTCATTAAAATTAACTAAAATGTTCCTGATTTTCGGTTTATATTACCGATGGAAGATGTACACGTAAAACCGTTCTAATCCGGCTGAAACGTCGATATATGCAATAAAAACAGAAGTTCTCCCCTTTCCAATATCTTACTCAGTATTTTAGCGAGAAACAAATAGTTGATTGAAAATGAAGTATTTAAGGTTATTTTCTGATCAATTATGTGTTTGCATAATTTTTATCGTATATTTATTGAATTAATAACAATAAACTGAAAATTCACAAAAACGTGGAAAAACGGCAAAATATTGCCTAATTCGATGATATTTTGTTTATATCACATAAAGTAAAGGGAGATGATAAAGGTCAAAATATTGCTAAATTCGATGATTTTTGGTACGAAAAAAATGCAAGAAAACTTGCTTAAAAATGCAATATTATGCGAAATTCTGAGATTTGAATGCCAAATCACATATCGTGATACTACATGAAACTGTATCGAAATATTGGTAAAAATGAATATATATACGTAAAATCACACTACATGAATAACGTGAAAAAAGTCACTATATTACCATATTTGAGGATTTTAACTTCAAATCATAGAGCGAGGTTTCGTATTAATTAGACGCTAGAAAAGACATATGACAATGTTGTTTCAAATACAAATGATAAAAATCAAAATATTTTCATTAGAATTAACTGAAATGTTCCTGATTTTCCGGTTATATTACCGATGGAAGATTTACACGTAAAACCGCTCTAATCCGGCTGAAACGTCGATATATGCAATAAAAACAGAACTTCTCCCCTTTCCAATATCTTACTCAGTATTTCAGCGAGAAACAAATAGTTGATTGAAAATGAAGTATTTAAGGTTATTTTCTGATCAATTATGTGTTTGCATAATTTTTATCGTATATTTATTGAATTAATAACAATAAACTGAAAATTCACAAAAACGTGGAAAAACGGCAAAATATTGCCTAATTCGATGATATTTTGTTTATATCACATAAAGGAAAAGATGATGATAAAGGTCAAAATATTGCTAAATTCGATGATTTTTAGTACAAAACAAAATGCAACAAAACTTGCTTAAAAATGCAAAATTTTCGAAATTCTGAGATATGAAGGCCAAATCACATATCGTGAGAAAACATGAAGCAGTATCGAAATATTGGTAAAAACGAATATATATACGTAAAAGCACACTACATGAATAACGTGAAAAAAGTCACTATATTACCATATTTGAGGATTTTAACTTCAAATCATAGAGCGAGGTTTCGTATTATTTAGATCCAAGAAAAGACATATGACAATGTTTGTTTCAAATACAAATGATAAAAATCAAAGTGTTTTCATTAGAATTAACTGAAATGTTCCTGATTTTCCGGTTATATTACCGATGGAAGATGTACACGTAAAACCGCTCAAATCCGGCTGAAACGTCGATATATGCAATAAAAACAGAACTTCTCCCTTTTCCAATATCTTACACAGTATTTTAACGAGAAACAAATAGTTGATTGCAAATGAAGTGTTTAAGGTTAATTTCTAATCAATAATGTGTTTGCATCATTTTTATCGTATATTTAATGAATTAATAGCAATCAACTGAAAATTCACAAAAACGTGGAAAAAAAGCAAAATATTGCCTAATTCGATGATATTTTGTTTATATCACATAAAGGAAAAGGGGATGATAAACGTCAAAATATTGCTGAATTTGATGATTTTTAGTACGAAACAAAATGCAAGAAAACTTGCTTAAAATGCAATATTATGCGAAAATCTGAGATATGAAGGCCAAATCACATATCGTGATACTACATGAAATAGTATCGAAATATTGGTAAAAATGAATATATTTACGTAATATCAAACTATATGAAAAACGTGAAAAAAGTCATTATTATACAAAATTTGGGATTTTAACTTCGAATCATACAGCGACCTTTCGTATTTTTTAGACACTAGAAAAGATGTATAAAGATGTTGCTTCCAATACAAATGATAAAAATCAATGTGTTTTCATTAAAATTAACGAAAATGTTCCTGATTTTCGGTTTATATTACCGATGGAAAATGTACACGTAAAACCGTTCTAATCCGGCTGAAACGTCGATATATGCAATAAAAACAGAACTTCTCACCTTTTCATTATCTTACTCAGTATTTTAACGAGAAACAAATAGATGATTGAAAATGAAGTATTTAAGGTTATTTTCTGATCAATTATGTGTTTGCATAATTTTTATCGTATATGTAATGAATTTATAACAATAAACTGAAAATTCACAAAACGTGGAAAATGGCAAAATATTGCCTAATTCGATGATATTTTGTTTAAGTCACATAAAAGAAAAGGGGATGATAAACGTCAAAATATTGCTAAATTCGATGATTTTTAGTGCAAAACAAAATGGAAGAAAACTTGCTTCAAAATGCAAAATTTTCGAAATTCTGAGATTTGAAGGCTAAACCACATATCGTAAGAAAACATGAAGTAGTATCGAAACATTGGTAAAAACTAATATATATACGTAAAATCACACTACATGAATAACGTGAAAAAAGTCACTATATTACCATATTTGAGGATTTTAACTTCAAATCATAGAGAGAGGTTTCGTATTATTTAGATCCAAGAAAAGACATATGACAATGTTTTTTCAAATACAAATGAAAAAAATCAAAGTGTTTTCATTAGAATTAACTAAAATATTCCAGATTTTCCGGTTATATTACCGATGGAAGATGTACACGTAAGACCGCTCTAATCCGGCTGAAACGTCGATATATGCAATAAAAACAGAACTTCTCCCCTTTTCAATATCTTACTCAGTATTTTAATGAGAAACAAATAGATGATTGAAAATGAAGTGTTTAAGGTTAATTTCTAATCAATTATGTGTTTGCATAATTTTTATCGTATATTTTTTGAATTAATAGCAATAAACTGAAAATTCACAAAAACGTGGAAAAACGGCAAAATATTGCCTAATTCGATGATATTTTGTTTACATCACATAAAGTAAAGGGAGATGATAAAGGTCAAAATATTGCTAAATTCGATGATTTTTATTACAAAACAAAATGCAACAAAACTTGCTTAAAAATGCAAAATTTTCGAAATTCTGAGATATGAAGGCCAAATCACATATCGTGAGAAAACATGAAGCAGTATCGAAATATTGGTAAAAACGAATATATATACGTAAAAGCACACTACATGAATAACGTGAAAAAAGTCATTATTATACCAAATTTGAGGATTTTAACTTCGAATCATAGAGCGACGTTTCGTATTTTTTAGACCCTAAAAAAAGACGTATAAAGATGTTGCTTCCAATACAAATAATAAAAATCAATGTGTTTTCATTAAACTTAACTAAAATGTTCCTGATTTTCGGTTTATAGTACCGATGGAAGATGTACACGTAAAACCGTTCTAATCCGGCTGAAACGTCGATATATGCAATAAAAACAGGACTTCTCCCCTTCTCAATATCTTACTCAGTATTTTAAGGAGAAACAAATAGATGATTGAAAATGAAGTATTTAAGGTTTTTTTCTGATCAATTATGTGTTTGAATAATTTTTATCGTATATTTATTGAATTAATAGCAATAAACTGAAAATTCACAAAAACGTGGAAAAGCAGCAAAATATTGCCTAATTCGATGATATTTGGTTTAAATCACAATAGGAAAAGAGGATGATAAAGGTCAAAATATTCCTAAATTCGATGATTTTTAGTACAAAACAAAATGCAAGAAAACTTGCTTAAAAATGCAAAATTTTCGAAATTCTGAGATATGAAGGCCAAATCACATATCGTGAGAAAACATGAAGTAGTATCGAAACATTGGTAAAAACGAATATATATACGTAAAGTCACACTACATGAATAACGTGAAAAAAGTCACTATATTACCATATTTGAGGATTTTAACTTCAAATCATAGAGAGAGGTTTCGTATTATTTAGATCCAAGAAAAGACATATGACAATGTTTTTTCAAATACAAATGATAAAAATCAAAGTGTTTTCATTAGAATTAACTAAAATATTCCTAATTTTCCGGTTATATTACCGATGGAAGATGTACACGTAAGACCGCTCTAATCCGGCTGAAACGTCGATATATGCAATAAAAACAGAACTTCTCCCCTTTTCAATATCTTACTCAGTATTTTAATGAGAAACAAATAGATGATTGAAAATGAAGTGTTTAAGGTTAATTTCTAATCAATCATGTGTTTGCATAATTTTTATCGTATATTTTTTGAATTAATAGCAATAAACTGAAAATTCACAAAAACGTGGAAAAACGGCAAAATATTGCCTAATTCGATGATATTTTGTTTATATCACATAAAGGAAAAGGGGATGATAAACGTCAAAATATTGCTGAATTCGATGATTTTTGGTACGAAACAAAATGCAACAAAACTTGCTTAAAAATGCAAAATTTTCGAAATTCTGAAATATGAAGGCCAAATCACATATCGTAAGAAAACATGAAGCAGTATCGAAATATTGGTAAAAACGAATATATATACGTAAAAGCACACTACATGAATAACGTGAAAAAAGTCATTATTATACCAAATTTGAGGATTTTAACTTCGAATCATAGAGCGACGTTTCGTATTTTTTAGACCCTAAAAAAGACTTATAAAGATGTTGCTTCCAATACAAATAATAAAAATCAATGTGTTTTCATTAAAATTAACTAAAATGTTCCTGATTTTCGGTTTATATTACCGATGGAAGATGTACACGTAAAACCGTTCTAATCCGGCTGAAACGTCGATATATGCGATAAAAACAGAACTTCTCCCCTTTTCAATATCTTACTCAGTATTTTAAGGAGAAACAAATAGATGATTGAAAATGAAGTATTTAAGGTTTTTTTCTGATGAATTATGTGTTTGAATAATTTTTATCGTATATTTATTGAATTAATAGCAATAAACTGAAAATTCACAAAAACGTGGAAAAACAGCAAAATATTGCCTAATTCGATGATATTTTGTTTAAATCACAATAGGAAAAGAGGATGATAAAGGTCAAAATATTCCTAAATTCGATGATTTTTAGTACAAAACAAAATGCAAGAAAACTTGCTTAAAAATGCAAAATTTGCGAAATTCTGAGATTTGAAGGCCAAATCACATATCGTGAGAAAACATGAAGTAGTATCGAAATATTGGTAAAAACGAATATATATATGTAAAATCACACTACATGAATAACGTGAAAAAAGTCACTATATTACCATATTTGAGGATTTTAACTTCAAATCATAGAGCGAGGTATCGTATTATTTAGATCCAAGAAAAAACATATGATAATGTTGTTTCAAATACAAATGATAAAAATCCATGTGTTTTCATTTGAATTAACTTAAATGTTCCTGATTTTCTGTTTATATTACCGATGGAAGATGTACACGTAAAACCACTCTAATACGGCTGAAACGTCGATATATGCAATAAAAACAGAATTTCTCCCCATTCCAATAACTTACTCAGTATTTTAACGAGAAACAAACAGTTGATTGAAAATGAAGTGTTTAAGGTTAATTTCTAATCAATTATGTGTTTGCATCATTTTTATCGTATATATAATGAATTAATAGCAATAAACTGAAAATTCACAAAAACGTGGAAAAACTGCAAAATATTGCCTAATTCGATGATATTTTGTTTAAATCACATAAAGGAAAAGAGGATGATAAAGGTCAAAATATTGCTAAATTCGATGATTTTTAGTACAAAACAAAATGCAAGAAAATTTGCTTAAAGATGCAAAATTTGCGAAATTCTGAGATTTGAAGGCCAAATCACATATCGTGAGAAAACATGAAGTAGTATCAAAATATTGGTAAAAACGAATATATATAAGTAAAATCACACTACATGAATAACGTGAAAAAAGTCAATATATTACCATATTTGAGGATTTTAACTTCAAATCATAGAGCGAGGTTTCGTATTATTTAGATCCAAGAAAAGACATATGACAATGTTGTTTCAAATACAAATGATAAAAATCAATGTGTTTTCATTAGAATTAACTAAAATGTTAATGATTTTTCGTATATAAAGCCGATGGAAGATGTACACGTAAAACCACTCTAATCCGGCTGAAACGTCGATATATGCAATAAAAACTGAACTTCTCCAATTCCAATATCTTACTCAGTATTTTAACGAGAAACAAATAGTTGATTGAAAATGAAGTGTTTAAGGTTAATTTCTGATCAATTATGTGTTTGCATCATTTTTATCGTATATTTAATGAATTAATAGCAATGAACTGAAAATTCAGAAAAACGTGGAAAAACTGCAAAATATTGCCTAATTCGATGATATTTTGTTTATATCACATAAAGGAAAAGGGGATGATAAACGTCAAAATATTGCTGAATTCGATGATTTTTAGTACGAAACAAAATGCAAGAAAACTTGCTTAAAAATGCAAAATTTTCGAAATTCTGATTTATGAAGGCCAAATCACATATCGTAAGAAAACATGAAGCAGTATCGAAATATTGGTAAAAACGAATATATATACGTAAAAGCACACAACATGAAAAACGTGAAAAAAGTCATTATTATACCAAATTTGAGGATTTTAACTTCGAATCATAGAGCGACGTTTCGTATTATTTAGACCCTAAAAAAGACGTATAAAGATGTTGCTTCCAATACAAATAATAAAAATCAATGTGTTTTCATTAAAATTAACTAAAATGTTCCTGATTTTCGGTTTATATTACCGATGGAAGATGTACAGGTAAAACCGTTCTAATCCGGCTGAAACGTCGATATATGCAATAAAAACAGAACTTCTCCCCTTTTCAATATCTTACTCAGTATTTTAAGGAGAAACAAATAGATCATTGAAAATGAAGTATTTAAGGTTATTTTCTGATCAATTATGTGTTTGCATAATTTTTATCGTATATTTATTGAATTAATAGAAATAAACTGAAAATTCACAAAAACGTGGAAAAACAGCAAAATATTGCCTAATTCAATGATATTTTGTTTATATCACATGAAGGAAAAGGAGATGATAAAGGTCAAAATATTGCAAAATTCGATGATTTTTAGTACAAAACAAAATGCAACAAAACTTGCTTAAAAATGCAAAATTTTCGAAATTCTGAGATATGAAGGCCAAATCACATATCGTGAGAAAACATGAAGCAGTATCGAAATATTGGTAAAAACAAATATATATACGTAAAAGCACACTACATGAATAACGTGAAAAAAGTCATTATTATACCAAATTTGAGGATTTTAACTTCGAATCATAGAGCGAGGTTTCGTATTTTTTAGACCCTAGAAAAGACGTATAAAGATGTTGCTTCCAATACAAATAATAAAAATCAATGTGTTTTCATTAAAATTAACTAAAATGTTCCTGATTTTTGGTTTATATTACCGATGGAAGATGTACACGTAAAACCGTTCTAATCCGGCTGAAGGGGCCAAGTCACCTGGATTTAAAAAATTGTTGTAGGGTATTCATAATTTATTATCCTGATACGTGTGAAAGGTGCTGCACCTAGGCCAAGTTTTAGCATCTCAGCCTAAATAGAGACGGAGAAAAAAAAAAAAAAAAAAAAAGGACGAATTTTTCAACCATGTTCAAAAAATTTCACAGCCCACAATTGTGAACCAAAATCATTTATAAGACACTCAGCTATGACCTTTCTATATAATAAAGATTTGCATGTCACATTATTATCCCAGATGTATTTAGTGTAATAATACAGATTTTATAAAAGTTTGCCAAAAACGTATGCAACAAAATGAGGTGTATCATTATTTATAAAATCAATAAATCTACGTAGATAAGAATAATGACATGCGTTTATAGAGGCGTATTTTCTACATATAATGTGCAAGATTCATGTAAATAGAATAATAAATAAAGGCTGTGAAATTTTATCTAGTTTTAAAAGTTGGAGTTGCGTAGCGCGCTCTCAAAGTTTCTCAACCTGCGGTCACTCGTGAGTGGTGATTTACGCATTGCGGCCAGCTCGTATGGAGAGCTCGCATGCATCTAGCTGTCAATGCTTCTCTCTTGTTCGTTTGGTAAGTCATATTGCAGTACAAATAGCAATAATACCATGAGTTCTGGGAGATATTGTGAGAGCGCGTCAGCATACAACCTCTCTCCATGAGAGACACGCAGTCACTGACTGCACCACCCTCGTGTCAGACCATATGTTGTGTTGCCATATGGTTAGTTTTATTCATTTTATGCATAACATGTTATTTTCAACGCTATTACGAAAAATAAGACATCTACAACGTAAGATACAATACCCCGCGGCGTACTCACGGCGCGAGGACCAGATTCACGAAAGTTGCAGCGGGAAATTTGACTCTAATTACGTTATTTTTCAAGATATCATTAAACGGTTTGGACCACAGTGTTGCCAGATCGTTGTAGTATTTTTCGTAATTTTTCGTAAATATTCCATTTTTCATCGGATTTTCGGGTGACTTGGCCCCTGAAACGTCGATATATGCAATAAAAACAGAACTTCTCCCCTTTTTAATAACTTACTCAGTATTTTAACGAGAAACAAATAGTTGATTGAAAATGAAGTGTTTAAGGTTAATTTCTAATCAATTATGTGTTTGCATCATTTTTATCGTATATTTATTGAATTAATAGCAATAAACTGAAAATTCACAAAAACGTGGAAAAACAGCAAAATATTGCCTAATTCGATGATATTTTGTTTATATCACATAAAGGAAAAGGGGATGATAAACGTCAAAATATTGCTGAATTCGATGATTTTTAGTACGAAACAAAATGCAAGAAAACTTGCTTAAAATGCAATATTATGCGAAAATCTGAGATTTGAAGGCCAAATCACATATCGTGATACTACACGAAACAGTATCGAAATATTGGTAAAAATGAATATATTTACGTAATATCAAACTACATGAAAAACGTGAAAAAAGTCATTATTATACCAAATTTGAGGATTTTAACTTCGAATCATAGAGCGACGTTTCGTATTTTTTAGACCCTAGAAAAGATGTATAAAGATGTTGCTTCCAATACAAATGATAAAAATCAATGTATTTTCATTAAAATTAACTAAAATGTTCCTGATTTTCGGTTTATATTACCGATGGAAGATGTACACGTAAAACCGTTCTAATCCGGCTGAAACGTCGATATTTGCAATAAAAACAGAACTTCTCCCCTTTTCAATATCTTACTCAGTATTTTAACGAGAAACAAATAGTTGATTGAAAATGAAGTGTTTAAGGTTAATTTCTAATCAATTATGTGTTTGCATAATTTTTATCGTATATATAATGAATTAATAGCAATAAACTGAAATTTCACAAAAACGTGGATAAACAGCAAAATATTGCCTAATTCGATGATATTTTGTTTATATCACATAAAGGAAAAAGGGTTCATTAACGTCAAAATATTGCTGAATTCAGTGATTTTTAGTACGAAAAAAAATGCAAGAAAACTTGCTTAAAATGCAAAATTATGCGAAATTATGAGATTTGAAGGCCAAATCACATATCGTGATACTACACGAAACAGTATCGAAATATTGGTAAAAATGAATATATTTACGTAATATCAAACTACATGAAAAACGTGAAAAAAGTCATTATTATACCAAATTTGAGGATTTTAACTTCGAATCATACTGCGACCTTTCGTATTTTTTAGACCCTAGAAAAGACGTATAAAGATGTTGCTTCCAATACAAATGATAAAAATCAATGTGTTTTCATTAAAATTAACTAAAATGTTCCTGATTTTCGGTTTATATTACCGATGGAAGATGTACACTTAAAACCGTTCTAATCCAGCTGAAACGTCGATATATGCAAAAAAACAGAACTTCTCCCCTTTTCAATATCTTACTCAGTATTTTAACGAGAAACAAATAGTTGATTGAAAATGAAGTGTTTAAGTTTAATTTCTAATCAATTATGTGTTTGCATCATTTTTATCGTATATTTAATGAATTAATAGCAATAAACTGAAAATTCCCAAAAACGTGGAAAAACAGCAAAATATTGCCTAATTCGATGATATATTGTTTATATCACATAAAGGAAAAGGGGATGATAAACGTCAAAATATTGCTGAATTCGATGATTTTTAGTACGAAACAAAATGCAAGAAAACTTGCTTAAAATGCAATATTATGCGAAAATCTGAGATATGAAGGCCAAATCACATATCGTGATACTACATGAAATAGTATCGAAATATTGGTAAAAATGAATATATTTACGTTATATCAAACTACATGAAAAACGAGAAAAAGTCATTATTATACCAAATTTGAGGATTTTAACTTTGAATCATAGAGCGACGTTTCGTATTTTTTAGACCCTAGAAAAGATGTATAAAGATGTTGCTTTCAATACAAATGATAAAAATCAATGTATTTTCATTTAAATTAACTAAAATGTTCCTGATTTTCGGTTTATATTACCGATGGAAGATATACACGTAAAACCGTTCTAATCCGGCTGAAACGTCGATATTTGCAATAAAAACAGAACTTCTCCCCTTTTCAATATCTTACTCAGTATTTTAACGAGAAACAAATAGATGATTGAAAAAGAAGTATTTAACTTTATTTTCTGATCAATTATGTGTTTGCATACTTTTTATCGTATATTTATTGAATTAATAACAATAAACTGAAAATTCACAAAAACGTGGAAAAACGGCAAAATATTGCCTAATTCGATGATATTTTGTTTAAATCACATAAAGGAAAAGAGGATGATAAAGGTCAAAATATTGCTAAATTCGATGATTTTTAGTACAAAACAATATGCAAGAAAACTTGCTTAAAAATGCAAAATTTGCGAAATTCTGAGATTTGAAGGCCAAATCACATATCGTGAGAAAACATGAAGTAGTATCGAAATATTGGTAAAAATGAATATATATATGTAAAATCACACTACATGAATAACGTGAAAAAAGTCACTTTATTACCATATTTGAGGATTTAAACTTCAAATCATAGAGCGAGGTATCGTATTATTTAGATCCAAGAAAAGACATATGACAATGTTGTTTCAAATACAAATGATAAAAATCAAAGTGTTTTCATTAGAATTAACTTAAATGTTCCTGATTTTCTGGTTATATTACCGAAGGAAGATGTACACGTAAAACCGCTCTAATCCGGCTGAAACGTTGATATATGAAATAAAAACAGAACTTCTCCCCTTTTCAATATCTTACTCAGTATTTTAACGAGAAACAAATAGTTGATTGAAAATGAGATGTTTAAGGTTAATTTCTAATCAATTATGTGTTTGCATCATTTTTATCGTATATTTAATGAATTAATAGCAATAAACAGAAAATTCACAAAAACGTGGAAAAACGGCAAAATATTGCCTAATTCGATGATATTTTGTTTAAATCACATAAAGGAAAAGAGGATGATAAAGGTCAAAATATTGCTAAATTCGATGATTTTTAGTACAAAACAATATGCAAGAAAACTTGCTTAAAATGCAAAATTTGCGAAATTCTGAGATTTGAAGGCCAATTCACATATCGTGAGAAAACATGAAGTAGTATCGAAATATTGGTAAAAACGAATATATAAACGTAAAATCACACTACATGAATAACGTGAAAAAAGTCACCATATTACCATATTTGAGGATTTTAACTTCAAATCATAGAGCGAGGTTTCGTATTATTTTGATTAAAGAACAGACATATGACAATGTTGTTTCAAATACAAATGATAAAAATCAAAGTGTTTTCATTAGAATTAACTAAAATGTTCCTGATTTTCCGTTTATATTACCGATGGAAGATGTACACGTAAAACCACTCTAATCCGACTGAAACGTCGAAATATGCAATAAAAACAGAACTTCTCCCCTTTTTAATATCTTACTCAGTATTTTAACGAGAAACAAATAGTTGATTGAAAATGAAGTGTTTAAGGTTAATTTCTAATCAATTATGTGTTTGCATCATTTTTATCGTATATTTATTGAATTAATAGCAATAAACTGAAAATTCACAAAAACGTGGAAAAACAGCAAAATATTGCCTAATTCGATGATATTTTGTTTATATCACATAAAGGAAAAGGGGATGATAAACGTCAAAATATTGCTGAATTCGATGATTTTTAGTACGAAACAAAATGCAAGAAAACTTGCTTAAAATGCAATATTATGCGAAAATCTGAGATATGAAGGCCAAATTACATATCGTGATACTACATGAAATAGTATCGAAATATTGGTAAAAATGAATATATTTACGTAATATCAAACTACATGAAAAACGTGAAAAAAGTCATTATTATACCAAATTTGAGGATTTTTACTTCGAATCATAGAGCGACGTTTCGTATTTTTTAGACCCTAGAAAAGATGTATAAAGATGTTGCTTCCAATACAAATGATAAAAATCAATGTATTTTCATTAAAATTAACTAAAATGTTCCTGATTTTCGGTTTATATTACCGATGGAAGATGTACACGTAAAACCGTTCTAATCCGGCTGAAACGTCGATATTTGCAATAAAAACAGAACTTCTCCCCTTTTCAATATCTTACTCAGTATTTTAACGAGAAACAAATAGTTGATTGAAAATGAAGTGTTTAAGGTTAATTTCTAATCAATTATGTGTTTGCATAATTTTTATCGTATATATAATGAATTAATAGCAATAAACTGAAATTTCACAAAAACGTGGATAAACAGCAAAATATTGCCTAATTCGATGATATTTTGTTTATATCACATAAAGGAAAAAGGGTTCATTAACGTCAAAATATTGCTGAATTCAGTGATTTTTAGTACGAAAAAAAATGCAAGAAAACTTGCTTAAAATGCAATATTATGCGAAATTATGAGATTTGAAGGCCAAATCACATATCGTGATACTACACGAAACAGTATCGAAATATTGGTAAAAATGAATATATTTACGTAATATCAAACTACATGAAAAACGTGAAAAAAGTCATTATTATACCAAATTTGAGGATTTTAACTTCGAATCATACTGCGACCTTTCGTATTTTTTAGACCCTAGAAAAGACGTATAAAGATGTTGCTTCCAATACAAATGATAAAAATCAATGTGTTTTCATTAAAATTAACTAAAATGTTCCTGATTTTCGGTTTATATTACCGATGGAAGATGTACACTTAAAACCGTTCTAATCCAGCTGAAACGTCGATATATGCAAAAAAACAGAACTTCTCCCCTTTTCAATATCTTACTCAGTATTTTAACGAGAAACAAATAGTTGATTGAAAATGAAGTGTTTAAGTTTAATTTCTAATCAATTATGTGTTTGCATCATTTTTATCGTATATTTAATGAAATAATAGCAATAAACTGAAAATTCCCAAAAACGTGGAAAAACAGCAAAATATTGCCTAATTCGATGATATATTGTTTATATCACATAAAGGAAAAGGGGATGATAAACGTCAAAATATTGCTGAATTCGATGATTTTTAGTACGAAACAAAATGCAAGAAAACTTGCTTAAAATGCAATATTATGCGAAAATCTGAGATATGAAGGCCAAATCACATATCGTGATACTACATGAAATAGTATCGAAATATTGGTAAAAATGAATATATTTACGTTATATCAAACTACATGAAAAACGAGAAAAAAGTCATTATTATACCAAATTTGAGGATTTTAACTTTGAATCATAGAGCGACGTTTCGTATTTTTTAGACCCTAGAAAAGATGTATAAAGATGTTGCTTTCAATACAAATGATAAAAATCAATGTATTTTCATTTAAATTAACTAAAATGTTCCTGATTTTCGGTTTATATTACCGATGGAAGATATACACGTAAAACCGTTCTAATCCGGCTGAAACGTCGATATTTGCAATAAAAACAGAACTTCTCCCCTTTTCAATATCTTACTCAGTATTTTAACGAGAAACAAATAGATGATTGAAAAAGTAGTATTTAACTTTATTTTCTGATCAATTATGTGTTTGCATACTTTTTATCGTATATTTATTGAATTAATAACAATAAACTGAAAATTCACAAAAACGTGGAAAAACGGCAAAATATTGCCTAATTCGATGATATTTTGTTTAAATCACATAAAGGAAAAGAGGATGATAAAGGTCAAAATATTGCTAAATTCGATGATTTTTAGTACAAAACAATATGCAAGAAAACTTGCTTAAAAATGCAAAATTTGCGAAATTCTGAGATTTGAAGGCCAAATCACATATCGTGAGAAAACATGAAGTAGTATCGAAATATTGGTAAAAATGAATATATATATGTAAAATCACACTACATGAATAACGTGAAAAAAGTCACTTTATTACCATATTTGAGGATTTAAACTTCAAATCATAGAGCGAGGTATCGTATTATTTAGATCCAAGAAAAGACATATGACAATGTTGTTTCAAATACAAATGATAAAAATCAAAGTGTTTTCATTAGAATTAACTTAAATGTTCCTGATTTTCTGGTTATATTACCGAAGGAAGATGTACACGTAAAACCGCTCTAATCCGGCTGAAACGTTGATATATGAAATAAAAACAGAACTTCTCCCCTTTTCAATATCTTACTCAGTATTTTAACGAGAAACAAATAGTTGATTGAAAATGAGGTGTTTAAGGTTAATTTCTAATCAATTATGTGTTTGCATCATTTTTATCGTATATTTAATGAATTAATAGCAATAAACAGAAAATTCACAAAAACGTGGAAAAACGGCAAAATATTGCCTAATTCGATGATATTTTGTTTAAATCACATAAAGGAAAAGAGGATGATAAAGGTCAAAATATTGCTAAATTCGATGATTTTTAGTACAAAACAATATGCAAGAAAACTTGCTTAAAATGCAAAATCTGCGAAATTCTGAGATTTGAAGGCCAATTCACATATCGTGAGAAAACATGAAGTAGTATCGAAATATTGGTAAAAACGAATATATAAACGTAAAATCACACTACATGAATAACGTGAAAAAAGTCACTATATTACCATATTTGAGGATTTTAACTTCAAATCATAGAGCGAGGTTTCGTATTATTTAGATTAAAGAACAGACATATGACAATGTTGTTTCAAATACAAATGATAAAAATCAAAGTGTTTTCATTAGAATTAACTAAAATGTTCCTGATTTTCCGTTTATATTACCGATGGAAGATGTACACGTAAAACCACTCTAATCCGGCTGAAACGTCGATATATGCAATAAAAACAGAACTTCTCCCCTTTTCAATATCTTACTCAGTATTTTAACGAGAAACAAATAGTTGATTGAAAATGAAGTGTTTAAGGTTAGTTTCTAATCAATTATGTGTTTGCATAATTTTTATCGTATATATAATGAATTAATAGCAATAAACTGAAATTTCACAAAAACGTGGATAAATAGCAAAATATTGCCTAATTCGATGATATTTTGTTTATATCACATAAAGGAAAAAGGGTTCATTAACGTCAAAATATTGCTGAATTCAGTGATTTTTAGTACGAAAAAAAATGCAAGAAAACTTGCTTAAAATGCAATATTATGCGAAATTATGAGATTTGAAGGCCAAATCACATATCGTGATACTACACGAAACAGTATCGAAATATTGGTAAAATGAAAATATTTACGTAATATCAAACTACATGAAAAACGTGAAAAAAGTCATTATTATACCAAATTTGAGGATTTTAACTTCGAATCATACTGCGACCTTTCGTATTTTTTAGACCCTAGAAAAGACGTATAAAGATGTTGCTTCCAATACAAATGATAAAAATCAATGTGTTTTCATTAAAATTAACTAAAATGTTCCTGATTTTCGGTTTATATTACCGATGGAAGATGTACACTTAAAACCGTTCTAATCCAGCTGAAACGTCGATATATGCAAAAAAACAGAACTTCTCCCCTTTTCAATATCTTACTCAGTATTTTAACGAGAAACAAATAGTTGATTGAAAATGAAGTGTTTAAGTTTAATTTCTAATCAATTATGTGTTTGCATCATTTTTATCGTATATTTAATGAAATAATAGCAATAAACTGAAAATTCCCAAAAACGTGGAAAAACAGCAAAATATTGCCTAATTCGATGATATATTGTTTATATCACATAAAGGAAAAGGGGATGATAAACGTCAAAATATTGCTGAATTCGATGATTTTTAGTACGAAACAAAATGCAAGAAAACTTGCTTAAAATGCAATATTATGCGAAAATCTGAGATATGAAGGCCAAATCACATATCGTGATACTACATGAAATAGTATCGAAATATTGGTAAAAATGAATATATTTACGTAATATCAAACTACATGAAAAACGAGAAAAAAGTCATTATTATACCATATTAGAGGATTTTAACTTTGAATCATAGAGCGACGTTTCGTATTTTTTAGACCCTAGAAAAGATGTATAAAGATGTTGCTTTCAATACAAATGATAAAAATCAATGTATTTTCATTTAAATTAACTAAAATGTTCCGGATTTTCGGTTTATATTACCGATGGAAGATATACACGTAAAACCGTTCTAATCCGGCTGAAACGTCGATATTTGCAATAAAAACAGAACTTCTCCCCTTTTCAATATCTTACTCAGTATTTTAACGAGAAACAAATAGATGATTGAAAAAGAAGTATTTAACTTTATTTTCTGATCAATTATGTGTTTGCATACTTTTTATCGTATATTTATTGAATTAATAACAATAAACTGAAAATTCACAAAAACGTGGAAAAACGGCAAAATATTGCCTAATTCGATGATATTTTGTTTAAATCACATAAAGGAAAAGAGGATGATAAAGGTCAAAATATTGCTAAATTCGATGATTTTTAGTACAAAACAATATGCAAGAAAACTTGCTTAAAATGCAAAATTTGAGAAATTCTGAGATTTGAAGGCCAAATCACATGTCGTGAGAAAACATGAAGTAGTATCGAAATATTGGTAAAAACGAATATATAAACGTAAAATCACACTACATGAATAACGTGAAAAAAGTCACTATATTACCATATTTGAGGATTTTAACTTCAAATCATAGAGCGAGGTTTCGTATTATTTAGATTAAAGAACAGACATATGACAATGATGTTTCAAATACAAATGATAAAAATCAAAGTGTTTTCATTAGAATTAACTAAAATGTTCCTGATTTTCCGTTTATATTACCGATGGAAGATGTACACGTAAAACCACTCTAATCCGGCTGAAACGTCGATATATGCAATAAAAACAGAACTTCTCCCCTTTTCAATATCTTACTCAGTATTTTAGCGAGAAACAAATAGTTGATTGAAAATGAAGTGTTTAAGGTTAGTTTCTAATCAATTATGTGTTTGCATAATTTTTATCGTATATATAATGAATTAATAGCAATAAACTGAAATTTCACAAAAACGTGGATAAACAGCAAAATATTGCCTAATTCGATGATATTTTGTTTATATCACATAAAGGAAAAAGGGTTCATAAACGTCAAAATATTGCTGAATTCAGTGATTTTTAGTACGAAAAAAAATGCAAGAAAACTTGCTTAAAAATGCAATATTATGCGAAAATCTGAGATATGAAGGCCAAATCACATATTGTGATACTACATGAAATAGTATCGAAATATTGGTAAAAATGAATATATTTACGTAATCTCAAACTACATGAAAAACGTGAAAAAAGTCATTATTATACCAAATTTGAGGATTTTAACTTCGAATCATAGAGCGACGTTTCGTATTTTTTAGACCCTAGAAAAGACGTATAAAGATGTTGCTTCCAATACATATGATAAAAATCAGTGTGTTTTCATTAAAATTAACTAAAATGTTCCTGGTTTTCGGTTTATATTACCGATGAAAGATGTACACGTAAAACCGTTCTAATCCGGCTAAAACGTCGATATATGCAATAAAAACAGAACTTCTCCCCTTTCCAATATCTTACTCAGTATTTTAACGAGAAACAAATAGTTGATTGAAAATGAAGTATTTAAGGTTATTTTCTGATCAATTATGTGTTTGCATAATTTTTATCGTATATATAATGAATTATTAACAATAAACTGAAAATTCACAAAAACGTAGAAAAACGGTAAAATATTGCCTAATTCGATGATATTTTGTTTAAATCTCATGAAGTAAAAGGGGATGATAAAGGTCAAAATATTGCTAAATTCGATGATTTTTACTACAAAACAAAATGCAAGAAAACTTGCTTAAAAATGCAAAATTTGCGAAATTCTGAGATTTGAAGGCCAAATCACATATTGTGAGAAAACCTGAAGTAGTATCGAAATATTGGTAAAAAACGAATATATAAACGTAAAATCACACTAAATGAATAACGTGAAAAAAGTCACTATATTACCATATTTGAGGATTTTAACTTCAAATCATAGAGCGAGGTTTCGTATTATTTTGATTAAAGAACAGACATATGACAATGTTGTTTCAAATACAAATGATAAAAATCAAAGTGTTTTCATTAGAATTAACGAAATGTTCATGATTTTCCGTTTATATTACCGATGGAAGATGTACACGTAAAACCACTCTAATCCGGCTGAAACGTCGATATATGCAATAAAAACAGAACTTCTCCCCTTTTCAATATCTTACTCAGTATTTTAACGAGAAACAAATAGATGATTGAAAATGAAGTATTTAGGGTTAATTTCTAATCAATTATGTGTTTGCATAAATTTTATCGTATATATAATGAATTAATAGCAATAAACTGAAATTTCACAAAAACGTGGATAAATAGCAAAATATTGCCTAATTCGATGATATTTTGTTTATATCACATAAAGGAAAAAGGGTTCATTAACGTCAAAATATTGCTGAATTCAGTGATTTTTAGTACGAAAAAAAATGCAAGAAAACTTGCTTAAAATGCAATATTATGCGAAATTATGAGATTTGAAGGCCAAATCACATATCGTGATACTACACGAAACAGTATCGAAATATTGGTAAAATGAAAATATTTACGTAATATCAAACTACATGAAAAACGTGAAAAAAGTCATTATTATACCAAATTTGAGGATTTTAACTTCGAATCATACTGCGACCTTTCGTATTTTTTAGACCCTAGAAAAGACGTATAAAGATGTTGCTTCCAATACAAATGATAAAAATCAATGTGTTTTCATTAAAATTAACTAAAATGTTCCTGATTTTCGGTTTATATTACCGATGGAAGATGTACACTTAAAACCGTTCTAATCCAGCTGAAACGTCGATATATGCAAAAAAACAGAACTTCTCCCCTTTTCAATATCTTACTCAGTATTTTAACGAGAAACAAATAGTTGATTGAAAATGAAGTGTTTAAGTTTAATTTCTAATCAATTATGTGTTTGCATCATTTTTATCGTATATTTAATGAAATAATAGCAATAAACTGAAAATTCCCAAAAACGTGGAAAAACAGCAAAATATTGCCTAATTCGATGATATATTGTTTATATCACATAAAGGAAAAGGGGATGATAAACGTCAAAATATTGCTGAATTCGATGATTTTTAGTACGAAACAAAATGCAAGAAAACTTGCTTAAAATGCAATATTATGCGAAAATCTGAGATATGAAGGCCAAATCACATATCGTGATACTACATGAAATAGTATCGAAATATTGGTAAAAATGAATATATTTACGTAATATCAAACTACATGAAAAACGAGAAAAAAGTCATTATTATACCATATTTGAGGATTTTAACTTTGAATCATAGAGCGACGTTTCGTATTTTTTAGACCCTAGAAAAGATGTATAAAGATGTTGCTTTCAATACAAATGATAAAAATCAATGTATTTTCATTTAAATTAACTAAAATGTTCCGGATTTTCGGTTTATATTACCGATGGAAGATATACACGTAAAACCGTTCTAATCCGGCTGAAACGTCGATATTTGCAATAAAAACAGAACTTCTCCTCTTTTCAATATCTTACTCAGTATTTTAACGAGAAACAAATAGAAGATTGAAAAACAAGTATTTAACTTTATTTTCTGATCAATTATGTGTTTGCATACTTTTTATCGTATATTTATTGAATTAATAACAATAAACTGAAAATTCACATAAACGTGGAAAAACGGCAAAATATTGCCTAATTCGATGATATTTTGTTTAAATCACATAAAGGAAAAGAGGATGATAAAGGTCAAAATATTGCTAAATTCGATGATTTTTAGTACAAAACAATATGCAAGAAAACTTGCTTAAAATGCAAAATTTGAGAAATTCTGAGATTTGAAGGCCAAATCACATGTCGTGAGAAAACATGAAGTAGTATCGAAATATTGGTAAAAACGAATATATAAACGTAAAATCACACTACATGAATAACGTGAAAAAAGTCACTATATTACCATATTTGAGGATTTTAACTTCAAATCATAGAGCGAGGTTTCGTATTGTTTAGATTAAAGAACAGACATATGACAATGTTGTTTCAAATACAAATGATAAAAATCAAAGTGTTTTCATTAGAATTAACTAAAATGTTCCTGATTTTCCGTTTATATTACCGATGGAAGATGTACACGTAAAACCACTCTAATCCGGCTGAAACGTCGATATATGCAATAAAAACAGAACTTCTCCCCTTTTCAATATCTTACTCAGTATTTTAGCGAGAAACAAATAGTTGATTGAAAATGAAGTGTTTAAGGTTAGTTTCTAATCAATTATGTGTTTGCATAATTTTTATCGTATATATAATGAATTAATAGCAATAAACTGAAATTTCACAAAAACGTGGATAAACAGCAAAATATTGCCTAATTCGATGATATTTTGTTTATATCACATAAAGGAAAAAGGGTTCATAAACGTCAAAATATTGCTGAATTCAGTGATTTTTAGTACGAAAAAAAATGCAAGAAAACTTGCTTAAAAATGCAATATTATGCGAAAATCTGAGATATGAAGGCCAAATCACATATTGTGATACTACATGAAATAGTATCGAAATATTGGTAAAAATGAATATATTTACGTAATCTCAAACTACATGAAAAACGTGAAAAAAGTCATTATTATACCAAATTTGAGGATTTTAACTTCGAATCATAGAGCGACGTTTCGTATTTTTTAGACCCTAGAAAAGACGTATAAAGATGTTGCTTCCAATACATATGATAAAAATCAGTGTGTTTTCATTAAAATTAACTAAAATGTTCCTGGTTTTCGGTTTATATTAATGATGAAAGATGTACACGTAAAACCGTTCTAATCCGGCTGAAACGTCGATATTTGCAATAAAAACAGAACTTCTCCTCTTTTCAATATCTTACTCAGTATTTTAACGAGAAACAAATAGAAGATTGAAAAACAAGTATTTAACTTTATTTTCTGATCAATTATGTGTTTGCATACTTTTTATCGTATATTTATTGAATTAATAACAATAAACTGAAAATTCACATAAACGTGGAAAAACGGCAAAATATTGCCTAATTCGATGATATTTTGTTTAAATCACATAAAGGAAAAGAGGATGATAAAGGTCAAAATATTGCTAAATTCGATGATTTTTAGTACAAAACAATATGCAAGAAAACTTGCTTAAAATGCAAAATTTGAGAAATTCTGAGATTTGAAGGCCAAATCACATGTCGTGAGAAAACATGAAGTAGTATCGAAATATTGGTAAAAACGAATATATAAACGTAAAATCACACTACATGAATAACGTGAAAAAAGTCACTATATTACCATATTTGAGGATTTTAACTTCAAATCATAGAGCGAGGTTTCGTATTGTTTAGATTAAAGAACAGACATATGACAATGTTGTTTCAAATACAAATGATAAAAATCAAAGTGTTTTCATTAGAATTAACTAAAATGTTCCTGATTTTCCGTTTATATTACCGATGGAAGATGTACACGTAAAACCACTCTAATCCGGCTGAAACGTCGATATATGCAATAAAAACAGAACTTCTCCCCTTTTCAATATCTTACTCAGTATTTTAGCGAGAAACAAATAGTTGATTGAAAATGAAGTGTTTAAGGTTAGTTTCTAATCAATTATGTGTTTGCATAATTTTTATCGTATATATAATGAATTAATAGCAATAAACTGAAATTTCACAAAAACGTGGATAAACAGCAAAATATTGCCTAATTCGATGATATTTTGTTTATATCACATAAAGGAAAAAGGGTTCATAAACGTCAAAATATTGCTGAATTCAGTGATTTTTAGTACGAAAAAAAATGCAAGAAAACTTGCTTAAAAATGCAATATTATGCGAAAATCTGAGATATGAAGGCCAAATCACATATTGTGATACTACATGAAATAGTATCGAAATATTGGTAAAAATGAATATATTTACGTAATCTCAAACTACATGAAAAACGTGAAAAAAGTCATTATTATACCAAATTTGAGGATTTTAACTTCGAATCATAGAGCGACGTTTCGTATTTTTTAGACCCTAGAAAAGACGTATAAAGATGTTGCTTCCAATACATATGATAAAAATCAGTGTGTTTTCATTAAAATTAACTAAAATGTTCCTGGTTTTCGGTTTATATTAATGATGAAAGATGTACACGTAAAACCGTTCTAATCCGGCTAAAACGTCGATATATGCAATAAAAACAGAACTTCTCCCCTTTCCAATATCTTACTCAGTATTTTAACGAGAAACAAATAGTTGATTGAAAATGAAGTATTTAAGGTTATTTTCTGATCAATTATGTGTTTGCATAATTTTTATCGTATATATAATGAATTATTAACAATAAACTGAAAATTCACAAAAACGTAGAAAAACGGTAAAATATTGCCTAATTCGATGATATTTTGTTTAAATCTCATGAAGTAAAAGGGGATGATAAAGGTCAAAATATTGCTAAATTCGATGATTGTTACTACAAAACAAAATGCAAGAAAACTTGCTTAAAAATGCAAAATTTGCGAAATTCTGAGATTTGAAGGCCAAATCACATATTGTGAGAAAACCTGAAGTAGTATCGAAATATTGGTAAAAAACGAATATATAAACGTAAAATCACACTAAATGAATAACGTGAAAAAAGTCACTATATTACCATATTTGAGGATTTTAACTTCAAATCATAGAGCGAGGTTTCGTATTATTTTGATTAAAGAACAGACATATGACAATGTTGTTTCAAATACAAATGATAAAAATCAAAGTGTTTTCATTAGAATTAACTAAAATGTTCCTGATTTTCCGTTTATATTACCGATGGAAGATGTACACGTAAAACTACTCTAATCCGGCTGAAACGTCGATATATGCAATAAAAACAGAACTTCTCCCCTTTTCAATATCTTACTCAGTATTTTAACGAGAAACAAATAGATGATTGAAAATGAAGTATTTAGGGTTATTTTCTGATCAATTATGTGTTTGCATAATTTTTATCGTATATTTTTTGAATTAATAACAATAAACTGAAAATTCACAAAAACGTGGAAAAACGGTAAAATATTGCCTAATTCGATGATATTTTGTTTAAATCTCATGAAGTAAAAGGGGATGATAAAGGTCAAAATATTGCTAAATTCGATGATTTTTACTACAAAACAAAATGCAAGAAAACTTGCTTAAAAATGCAAAATTTGCGAAATTCTGAGATTTGAAGGCCAAATCACATATCGTGAGAAAACATGAAGTAGTATCGAAATATTGGTAAAAATGAATATATATATATGTAAAATCACACTACATGAATAACGTAAAAAAAATCACTATATTACCATATTTGAGGATTTTAACTTCAAATAATAGAGCGAGGTTTCGAATTATTTAGATCCAAGAAAAGACATATGACAATGTTGTTTCAAATACAAATGATAAAAATCAAAATGTTTTCATTAGAATTAACTGAAATGTTCCTGATTTTCCGGTTATAATACCGATGGAAGATGTACACGAGAAACCGCTCTAATCCGGCTGAAACGTCGATATATGCAATAAAAACAGAACTTCTCCCCTTTTCAATATCTTACTCAGTATTTTAACGAGAAACAAATAGATGATTGAAAATGAAGTATTTAGGGTTATTTTCTGATCAATTATGTGTTTGCATAATTTTTATCGTATATTTTTTGAATTAATAACAATAAACTGAAAATTCACAAAAACGTGGAAAAACGGCAAAATATTGCCTAATTCGATGATATTTTGTTTAAATTACATAAAGGAAAAGAGGATGATAAAGGTCAAAATATTGCTAAATTCGATGATTTTTAGTACAAAACAAAATGCAAGAAAATTTGCTTAAAGATGCAAAATTTGCGAAATTCTGAGATTTGAAGGCCAAATCACATATCGTGAGAAAACATGAAGTAGTATCAAAATATTGGTAAAAACGCATATATATACGTAAAATCACACTACATGAATAACGTGAAAAAAGTCAATATATTACCATATTTGAGGATTTTAACTTCAAATCATAGAGCGAGGTTTCGTATTATTTAGATCCAAGAAAAGACATATGACAATGTTGTTTCAAATACAAATGATAAAAATCAATGTGTTTTCATTAGAATTAACTAAAATGTTAATGATTTTTCGTATATAAAGCCGATGGAAGATGTACACGTAAAACCACTCTAATCCGGCTGAAACGTCGATATATGCAATAAAAACAGAACTTCTCCCCTTTTCAATATCTTACTCAGTATTTTAACGAGAAACAAATAGTTGATTGAAAATGAAGTGTTTAAGGTTAATTTCTAATCAATTATGTGTTTGCATAATTTTTATCGTATATATAATGAATTAATAGCAATAAACTGAAATTTCACAAAAACGTGGATAAACAGCAAAATATTGCCTAATTCGATGATATTTTGTTTATATCACATAAAGGAAAAAGGGTTCATAAACGTCAAAATATTGCTGAATTCAGTGATTTTTAGTACGAAAAAAAATGCAAGAAAACTTGCTTAAAATGCAATATTATGCGAAATTATGAGATATGAAGGCCAAATCACATATCGTGATACTACACGAAACAGTATCGAAATATTGGTAAAAATGAATATATTTACGTAATATCAAACTACATGAAAAACGTGAAAAAAGTCATTATTATACCAAATTTGAGGATTTTAACTTCGAATCATACTGCGACCTTTCGTATTTTTTAGACCCTAGAAAAGACGTATAAAGATGTTGCTTCCAATACAAATGATAAAAATCAATGTGTTTTCATTAAAATTAACTAAAATGTTCCTGATTTTCGGTTTATATTACCGATGGAAGATGTACACTTAAAACCGTTCTAATCCAGCTGAAACGTCGATATATGCAAAAAAACAGAACTTCTGCCCTTTTCAATATCTTACTCAGTATTTTAACGAGAAACAAATATTTGATTGAAAATGAAGTGTTTAAGTTTAATTTCTAATCAATTATGTGTTTGCATCATTTTTATCGTATATTTAATGAATTAATAGCAATAAACTGAAAATTCCCAAAAACGTGGAAAAACAACAAAATATTGCCTAATTCGATGATATATTGTTTATATCACATAAAGGAAAAGGGGATGATAAACGTCAAAATATTGCTGAATTCGATGATTTTTAGTACGAAACAAAATGCAAGAAAACTTGCTTAAAATGCAATATTATGCGAAAATCTGAGATATGAAGGCCAAATCACATATCGTGATACTACATGAAATAGTATCGAAATATTGGTAAAAATGAATATATTTACGTAATATCAAACTACATGAAAAACGAGAAAAAAGTCATTATTATACCAAATTTGAGGATTTTAACTTTGAATCATAGAGCGACGTTTCGTATTTTTTAGACCCTAGAAAAGATGTATAAAGATGTTGCTTTCAATACAAATGATAAAAATCAATGTATTTTCATTTAAATTAACTAAAATGTTCCTGATTTTCGGTTTATATTACCGATGGAAGATATACACGTAAAACCGTTCTAATCCGGCTGAAACGTCGATATTTGCAATAAAAACAGAACTTCTCCCCTTTTCAATATCTTACTCAGTATTTTAACGAGAAACAAATAGATGATTGAAAAAGAAGTATTTAACTTTATTTTCTGATCAATTATGTGTTTGCATACTTTTTATCGTATATTTATTGAATTAATAACAATAAATTGAAAATTCACAAAAACGTGGAAAAACGGCAAAATATTGCCTAATTCGATGATATTTTGTTTAAATCACATAAAGGAAAAGAGGATGATAAACGTCAAAATATTGCTAAATTCGATGATTTTTAGTACAAAACAATATGCAAGAAAACTTGCTTAATAATGCCAAATTTGTGAAATTCTGAGATTTGAAGGCCAAATCACATATCGTGAGAAAACATGAAGTAGTATCGAAATATTGGTAAAAATGAATATATATATGTAAAATCACACTACATGAATAACGTGAAAAAAGTCACTTTATTACCATATTTGAGGATTTAAACTTCAAATCATAGAGCGAGGTATCGTATTATTTAGATCCAAGAAAAGACATATGACAATGTTGTTTCAAATACAAATGATAAAAATCAAAGTGTTTTCATTAGAATTAACTTAAATGTTCCTGATTTTCTGGTTATATTACCGAAGGAAGATGTACACGTAAAACCGCTCTAATCCGGCTGAAACGTTGATATATGAAATAAAAACAGAACTTCTCCCCTTTTTAATATCTTACTCAGTATTTTAACGAGAAACAAATAGTTGATTGAAAATGAAGTGTTTAAGGTTAATTTCTAATCAATTATGTGTTTGCATCATTTTTATCGTATATTTAATGAATTAATAGCAATAAACAGAAAATTCACAAAAACGTGGAAAAACAGCAAAATATTGCCTAATTCGATGATATTTTGTTTATATCACATAAAGGAAAAGTGGATGATAAACGTCAAAATATTGCTGAATTCTATGATTTTTAGTACGAAACAAAATGCAAGAAAACTTGCTTAAAAATGCAATATTATGCGAAAATCTGAGATATGAAGGCCAAATCACATATTGTGATACTACATGAAATAGTATCGAAATATTGGTAAAAATGAATATATTTACGTAATCTCAAACTACATGAAAAACGTGAAAAAAGTCATTATTATACCAAATTTGAGGATTTTAACTTCGAATCATAGAGCGACGTTTCGTATTTTTTAGACCCTAGAAAAGACGTATAAAGATGTTGCTTCCAATACATATGATAAAAATCAGTGTGTTTTCATTAAAATTAACTAAAATGTTCCTGGTTTTCGGTTTATATTACCGATGAAAGATGTACACGTAAAACCGTTCTAATCCGGCTAAAACGTCGATATATGCAATAAAAACAGAACTTCTCCCCTTTCCAATATCTTACTCAGTATTTTAACGAGAAACAAATAGTTGATTGAAAATGAAGTATTTAAGGTTATTTTCTGATCAATTATGTGTTTGCATAATTTTTATCGTATATATAATGAATTATTAACAATAAACTGAAAATTCACAAAAACGTAGAAAAACGGTAAAATATTGCCTAATTCGATGATATTTTGTTTAAATCTCATGAAGTAAAAGGGGATGATAAAGGTCAAAATATTGCTAAATTCGATGATTTTTACTACAAAACAAAATGCAAGAAAACTTGCTTAAAAATGCAAAGTTTGCGAAATTCTGAGATTTGAAGGCCAAATCACATATCGTGAGAAAACATGAAGTAGTATCGAAATATTGGTAAAAATGAATATATATATGTAAAATCACACTACATGAATAACGTAAAAAAAATCACTATATTACCATATTTGAGGATTTTAACTTCAAATCATAGAGCGAGGTTTCGTATTATTTAGATCCAAGAAAAGACATATGACAATGTTTGTTTCAAATACAAATGATAAAAATCAAGGTGTTTTCATTAGAATTAACTGAAATGTTCCTGATTTTCCAGTTATATTACCGATGGAAGATGTACACGTAAAACCGCTCTTATCCGGCTGAAACGTCGATATATGCAATATAAACAGAACTTCTCCCCTTTCCAATATCTTACTCAGTATTTTAACGAGAAACAAATAGTTGATTGAAAATGAAGTATTTAAGGTTATTTTCTGATCAATTATGTGTTTGCATAATTTTTATTGTATATTTATTGAATTAATAACAATAAACTGAAAATTCACAAAAACGTGGAAAAACGGCAAAATATTGCCTAATTCGATGATATTTTGTTTATATCACATAAAGGAAAAGGGGATGATAAAGGTCAAAATATTGCTAAATTCGATGATTTTTAGTACAAAACAAAATGCAACAAAACTTGCTTAAAAAAGAAAAATTTTCGAAATTCTGAGATATGAAGGCCAAATCACATATCGTGAGAAAACATGAAGCAGTATCGAAATTTTGGTAAAAACGAATATATATACGTAAAAGCAAACTACATGAATAACGTGAAAAAAGGTCACTATATTACCATATTTGAGGATTTTAACTTCAAATAATAGAGCGAGGTTTCGAATTATTTAGATCCAATAAAAGACATATGACAATGTTGTTTCAAATACAAATGATTAAAATCAAAATGTTTTCATTAGAATTAACTGAAATGTTCCTGATTTTCCGGTTATAATACCGGTGGAAGATGTACACGAGAAACCGTTCTAATCCGGCTGAAACGTCGATATATGCAATAAAAACAGAACTTCTCCCCTTTTCAATATCTTACTCAGTATTTTAACGAGAAACAAATAGATGATTGAAAATGAAGTATTTAGGGTTATTTTCTGATCAATTATGTGTTTGCATAATTTTTATCGTATATTTTTTGAATTAATAACAATAAACTGAAAATTCACAAAAACGTGGAAAAACGGCAAAATATTGCCTAATTCGATGATATTTTGTTTAAATTACATAAAGGAAAAGAGGATGATAAAGGTCAAAATATTGCTAAATTCGATGATTTTTAGTACAAAACAAAATGCAAGAAAATTTGCTTAAAGATGCAAAATTTGCGAAATTCTCAGATTTGAAGGCCAAATCACATATCGTGAGAAAACATGAAGTAGTATCAAAATATTGGTAAAAACGCATATATATACGTAAATCACACTACATGAATAACGTGAAAAAAGTCAATATATTACCATATTTGAGGATTTTAACTTCAAATCATAAAGCGAGGTTTCGTATTATTTAGATCCAAGAAAAGACATATGACAATGTTGTTTCAAATACAAATGATAAAAATCAATGTGTTTTCATTAGAATTAACTAAAATGTTAATGATTTTTCGTATATAAAGCCGATGGAAGATGTACACGTAAAACCACTCTAATCCGGCTGAAACGTCGATATATGCAATAAAAACAGAACTTCTCCAATTCCAATATCTTACTCAGTATTTTAACGAGAAACAAATAGTTGATTGAAAATGAAGTGTTTAAGGTTAATTTCTGATCAATTATGTGTTTGCATCATTTTTATCGTATATTTAATGAATTAATAGCAATGAACTGAAAATTCAGAAAAACGTGGAAAAACTGCAAAATATTGCCTAATTCGATGATATTTTGTTTATATCACATAAAGGAAAAGGGGATGATAAACGTCAAAATATTGCTGAATTCGATGATTTTTAGTACGAAACAAAATGCAAGAAAACTTGCTTAGAAATTCAAAATTTTCGAAATTCTGAAATATGAAGGCCAAATCACATATCGTAAGAAAACATGAAGCAGTATCGAAATATTGGTAAAAACGAATATATATACGTAAAAGCACACTACATGAATAACGTGAAAAAAGTCATTATTATACCAAATTTGAGGATTTTAACTTCGAATCATAGAGCGACGTTTCGTATTTTTTAGACCCTAAAAAAGACGTATAAAGATGTTGCTTCCAATACAAATAATAAAAATCAATGTGTTTTCATTAAAATTAACTAAAATGTTCCTGATTTTCGGTTTATATTACCGATGGAAGATGTACACGTAAAACCGTTCTAATCCGGCTGAAACGTCGATATATGCAATAAAAACAGAACTTCTCCCCTTTTCAATATCTTACTCAGTATTTTAAGGAGAAACAAATAGATCATTGAAAATGAAGTATTTAAGGTTATTTTCTGATCAATTATGTGTTTGCATAATTTTTATCGTATATTTATTGAATTAATAGCAATAAACTGAAAATTCAAAAAACATGGAAAAACAGCAAAATATTGCCTAATTCGATGATATTTTGTTTATATCACATAAAGGAAAAGGAGATGATAAAGGTCAAAATATTGCTAAATTCGATGATTTTAATTACAAAACAAAATGCAACAAAACTTGCTTAAAAATGCAAAATTTTCGAAATTCTGAGATATGAAGGCCAAATCACATATCGTGAGAAAACATGAAGCAGTATCGAAATATTGGTAAAAACGAATATATATACGTAAAAGCACACTACATGAATAACGTGAAAAAAGTTATTATTATACCAAATTTGAGGATTTTAACTTCGAATCATAGAGCGAGGTATCGTATTTTTTTAGACCCTAGAAAAGACGTATAAAGATGTTGCTTCCAATACAAATAATAAAAATCAATGTGTTTTCATTAAAATTAACTAAAATGTTCCTGATTTTTGGTTTATATTACCGATGGAAGATGTACACGTAAAACCGTTCTAATCCGGCTGAAACGTCGATATATGCAATAAAAACAGAACTTCTCCCCTTTTTAATATCTTACTCAGTATTTTAACGAGAAACAAATAGTTGATTGAAAATGAAGTGTTTAAGGTTAATTTCTAATCGATTATGTGTTTGCATCATTTTTATCGTATATTTATTGAATTACTAGCAATAAACTGAAAATTCACAAAAATGTGGAAATACAGCAAAATATTGCCTAATTCGATGATATTTTGTTTATATCACATAAAGGAAAAGGAGATGATAAACGTCAAAATATTGCTGAATTCGATGATTTTTAGTACGAAACAAAATGCAAGAAAACTTGCTTAAAATGCAATATTATGCGAAAATCTGAGATATGAAGGCCAAATCACATATCGTGATACTACATGAAATAGTATCGAAATATTGGTACAAATGAATATATTTACGTAATATCAAACTACATGAAAAACGTGAAAAAAGTCATTATTATACAAAATTTGAGGATTTTAACTTCGAATCATAGAGCGACGTTTCGTATTTTTTAGACCCTAGAAAAGATGTATAAAGATGTTGCTTCCAATACAAATGATAAAAATCAATGTATTTTCATTAAAATTAACTAAAATGTTCCTGATTTTCGGTTTATATTACCGATGGAAGATGTACACGTAAAACCGTTCTAATCCGGCTGAAACGTCGATATTTGCAATAAAAACAGAACTTCTCCCCTTTTCAATATCTTACTCAGTATTTTAACGAGAAACAAATAAATGATTGAAAAAGAAGTATTTAAGGTTATTTTCTGATCAATTATGTGTTTGCATACTTTTTATCGTATATTTATTGAATTAATAGCAATAAACTGAAAATTCACAAAAAAGTGGAAAAACAGCAAAATATTGCCTAATTCGATGATATTTTGTTTAAATCACAATAGGAAAAGAGGATGATAAAGGTCAAAATATTCCTAAATTCGATGATTTTTAGTACAAAACAAAATGCAAGAAAACTTGCTTAAAAATGCAAAATTTTCGAAATTATGAGATTTGAAGGCTAAACCACATACCGTAAGAAAACATGAAGTAGTATAGAAACATTGGTAAAACGAATATATATACGTAAAATCACACTACATGAATAACGTGAAAAAAGTCACTATATTACCATATTTGAGGATTTTAACTTCAAATCATAGAGAGAGGTTTCGTATTATTTAGATCCAAGAAAAGACATATGACAATGTTTTTTCAAATACAAATGATAAAAATCAAAGTGTTTTCATTAGAATTAACTAAAATATTCCTGATTTTCCGGTTATATTACCGATGGAAGATGTACACGTAAGACCGCTCTAATCCGGCTGAAACGTCGATATATGCAATAAAAACAGAACTTCTCCCCTTTTCAATATCTTACTCAGTATTTTAATGAGAAACAAATAGATGATTGAAAATGAAGTGTTTAAGGTTAATTTCTAATCAATTATGTGTTTGCATAATTTTTATCGTATATTTTTTGAATTAATAGCAATAAACTGAAAATTCACAAAAACGTGGAAAAACGGCAAAATATTGCCTAATTCGATGATATTTTGTTTATATCACATAAAGGAAAAGATGATGATAAAGGTCAAAATATTGCTAAATTCGATGATTTTTAGTACAAAACAAAATGCAACAAAACTTGCTTAAAAATGCAAAATTTTCGAAATTCTGAGATATGAAGGCCAAATCACATATCGTGAGAAAACATGAAATAGTATCGAAATATTGGTAAAAACGAATATATATACGTAAAATCACACTACATGAATAACGTGAAAAAAGTCACTATATTACCATATTTGAGGATTTTAACTTCAAATCATAGAGCGAGGTTTCATATTATTTAGATCCAAGAAAAGACATATGACAATGTTTGTTTCAAATACAAATGATAAAAATCAAAGTGTTTTCATTAGAATTAACTGAAATGTTCCTGATTTTCTGGTTATATTACCGATGGAAGATGTACACGTAAAACCGCTCTAATCCGGACTTCAAATCATAGAGCGAGGTATCGTATTATTTAGATCAGAGAAAAGACAAATGACAATGTTGTTTCAAATACAAATGATAAAAATCCATGTGTTTTCATTAGAATTAACTTAAATGTTCCTGATTTTCCGTTTATATTACCGATGGAAGATGTAAACGTAAAACCGCTCTAATCCGGCTGAAACGTCGATATATGCAATAAAAACAGAACTTCTCCCCATTCCAATATCTTACTCAGTAATTTAACGAGAAACAAATAGTTGATTGAAAATGAAGTGCTTAAGGTTAATTTCTAATCAATTATGTGTTTGCATAATTTTTATCGTATATATAATGAATTAATAGCAATAAACTGAAATTTCACAAAAACGTGGATAAACAGCAAAATATTGCCTAATTCGATGATATTTTGTTTATATCACATAAAGTAAAGGGAGATGATAAAGGTCAAAATATTGCTAAATTCGATGATTTTTAGTACGAAAAAAATGCAAGAAAACTTGCTTTAAAACTGCAATATTATGCGAAATTCTGAGATTTGAAGGCCAAATCACATATCGTGATACTACATGAAACAGTATCGAAATATTGGTAAAAATGAATATATATACGTAAAATCACACTACATGAATAACGTGAAAAAAGTCACTATATTACCATATTTGAGGATTTTAACTTCAAATCATAGAGCGAGGTTTCGTATTAATTAGACCCTAGAAAAGACATGTGACAATGTTGTTTCAAATGCAAATGATAAAAATCAAAGTATTTTCATTAGAATTAACTGAAATGTTCCTGATTTTCTGGTTATATTACCGATGGAAGATGTACACGTAAAACCGCTCTAATCCGGCTGAAACGTCGATATATGCAATAAAAACAGAACTTCTCCCCTTTCCAATATCTTACTCAGCATTTTAACGAGAAACAAATAGTTGATTGTAAATGAAGTGTTTAAGGTTAATTTCTAATAAATTATGTGTTTGCATAATTTTTATCGTATATATAATGAATTAATAACAATAAAATGAAAATTCACAAACGTGGAAAAACGGCAAAATATTGCCTAATTCGATGATATATTTTGTTTAAGTCACATAAAGGAAAAGGGGATGATAAAGGTCAAAATATTGCTAAATTCGATGATTTTTAGTACAAAACAAAATGGAAGAAAACTTGCTTAAAATGCAAAATTTGCGAAATTCTGAGATTTGAAGGCCAAATCACATATCGTGAGAAAACATAAAGTAGTATCGAAATATTGGTAAAAACGAATATATATACGTAAAATCACACTACATAAATAACGTGAAAAAAGTCACTATATTACCATATTTGAGGATTTTAACTTCAAATCATAGAGCGAAGTTTCGTATTATTTAGACCCTAGAAAAGACATATGACAATGTTGTTTCAAATACAAATGATAAAAATCAAAATGTTTTCATTAGAATTAACTGAAATGTTCTTGATTTTCTGGTTATATTACCGATGGAAGATGTACACGTAAAACCGCTCTAATCCGGCTGAAACGTCGATATATGCAATAAAACAGAACTTCTCCCCTTTCCAATATCTTACTCAGTATTTTAACGAGAAACAAATAGTTGATTGAAAATGAAGTGTTTAAGGTTAATTTCTAATCAATTATGTGTTTGCATCATTTTTATCGTATATTTAATGAATTAATAGCAATAAACTGAAAATTCACAAAAACGTGGAAAAACAGCAAAATATTGCCTAATTCGATGATATTTTGTTTAAATCACAATAGGAAAAGAGGATGATAAGGTCAAAATATTGCTAAATTCGATAATTTTTAGTACAAAACAAGATGCAAGAAAACTTGCTTAAAAATGCAAAATTTGCGAAATTCTGAGATTTGAAGGCCAAATCACATATCGTGAGAAAACATAAAGTAGTATCTAAATATTGGTAAAAAACGAATATATATATGTAAAATCACACTACATGAATAACGTGAAAAAAGTCACTATATTACCATATTTGAGGATTGTAACTTTAAATCATACAGCGACCTTTCGTATTTTTTAGACCCTAGAAAGGACGTATAAAGATGTTGCTTCCAATACAAATGATAAAAATCAATGTGTTTTCATTAAAATTAACTAAAATGTTCCTGGTTTTCGGTTTATATTACCGATGGAAGATGTACACGTAAAACCGCTCTAATCCGGCTGAAACGTCGATATATGCAATAAAAACAGAACTTCTCCCCATTCCAATATCTTACTTAGTATTTTAACGAGAATCAAATAGTTGATTGAAAATGAAGTGTTTAAGGTTTAATTTCTAATCAATTATGTGTTTGCATAATTTTTATCGTATATAAATGAATTAATAGCAATAAACTGAAATTTCACAAAAACGTGGATAAACAGCAAAATATTGCCTAATTCGATGATATTTTGTTTATATCACATAAAGTAAAGGGAGATGATAAAGGTCAAAATATTGCTAAATTCGATGATTTTTAGTACAAAACAAAATGCAAGAAAACTTGCTTAAAAATGCAATATTATGCGAAATTCTGAGATTTGAAGGCCAAATCACATATCGTGATACTACATGAAACAGTATCGAAATATTGGTAAAAATGAATATATATACGTAAAATCACACTACATGAATAACGTAAAAAAAGTCACTATATTACCATATTTGAGGATTTTAACTTCAAATCATAGAGCGAGGTTTCGTATTAATTAGACCCTAGAAAAGACATATGACAATGTTGTTTCAAATACAAATGATAAAAATCAAAGTATTTTCATTAAAATTAACTGAAATGTTCCTGATTTTCTGGTTATATTACCGATGGAAGATGTACACGTAAAACCGCTCTAATCCGGCTGAAACGTCGATATATGCAATAAAAACAGAACTTCTCCCCTTTCCAATATCTTACTCAGCATTTTAACGAGAAACAAATAGTTGATTGAAAATGAAGTGTTTAAGGTTAATTTCTAATCAATTATGTGTTTGCATAATTTTTATCGTATATTTATTGAATTAATAACAATAAACTGAAAATTCACAAAAACGTGGAAAAACGGCAAAATATTGCCTATTTCTATGATATTTTGTTAATATCACATAAGGAAAAGAGATGATAAAGGTCAAAATATTGCTAAATTCGATGATTTTTAGTACAAAACAAAATGCAAACAAAACTTGCTTAAAAATGCAAAATTTTCGAAATTCTGAGATATGAAGGCCAAATCACATATCGTGAGAAAACATGAAGCAGTATCGAAATATTGGTAAAAACGAATATATATATGTAAAATTACACTACATGAATAACGTGAAAAAGTCACTATATTGCCATATTTGAATATTTTAACTTCAAATCATAGAGCGATGTATCGTATTATTTAGATCCAAGAAAAGACATATGATAATGTTGTTTCAAATACAAATGATAAAAATCCATGTTTTTCATTTGAATTAACTTCAATGTCCTGATTTTCTGTTTATATTACCGATGGAAGATGTACACGTAAAACCACTCTATCCGGCTGAAACGTCGATATATGCAATAAAAACAGAACTTCTCCCCATTCCAATATCTTACTCAGTATTTTAACGAGAAACAAATAGTTGTTTGAAAATGAAGTGTTTAAGGTTAATTTCTAATCAATTATGTGTTTACATAATTTTTATCGTATATTTAATGAATTAATAGCAACAAACTGAAAATTCACAAAAACGTGGAAAAACAGCAAAATATTGCCTAATTCGATGATATTTTGTTTATATCACATAAAGGAAAAGGGACTGATAAACGTCAAAATATTGCTGAATTCGATGATTTTTAGTGCGAAACAAAATGCAAGAAACTTGCTTAAAATGCAATATTATGCGAAAATCTGAGATATGAAGGCCAAATCACATATCGTGATACTACATGAAATAGTATCGAAATATTGGTAAAAATGAATATATTTACGTAATATCAAACTACATGAAAAACGTGAAAAAAGTCATTATTATACCAAATTTGAGGATTGTAACTTTAAATCATACAGCGACCTTTCGTATTTTTTAGACCCTAGAAAGGACGTATAAAGATGTTGCTTCCAATACAAATGATAAAAATCAATGTGTTTTCATTAAAATTAACTAAAATGTTCCTGGTTTTCGGTTTATATTACCGATGGAAGATGTACACGTAAAACCGTTCTAATCCGGCTGAAAAGTCGATATCTGCAATAAAAACAGAACGTCTCCCCTTTCCAATATCTTACTCACTATTTTAACGAGAAACAAATAGTTGATTGAAATGAAGTGTTTAAGGTTAATTTCTAATCAATTATGTGTTTGCATCATTTTTATCGTATATATAATGAATTAATAGCAATAAACTGAAATTTCACAAAACGTGGATAAACAGCAAAATATTGCCTAATTCGATGATATTTTGTTTATATCACATAAAGTAAAGGGAGATGATAAAGGTCAAATATTGCTAAATTCGATGATTTTTAGTACGAAAAAAATGCAAGAAAACTTGCTTAAAACTGCAATATTATGCGAAATTCTGAGATTTGAAGGCCAAATCACATATCGTGATACTACATGAAACAGTATCGAAATATTGGTAAAAATGAATATATATACGTAAAATCACACTACATGAATAACGTGAAAAAAGTCACTATATTACCATATTTGAGGATTTTAACTTCAAATCATAGAGCGAGGTTTCGTATTAATTAGACCCTAGAAAAGACATGTGACAATGTTGTTTCAAATGCAAATGATAAAATCAAAGTATTTTCATTAGAATTAACTGAAATGTTCCTGATTTTCTGGTTATATTACCGATGGAAGATGTACACGTAAAATCGCTCTAATCCGGCTGAAACGTCGATATATGCAATAAAACAGAACTTCTCCCCTTTCCAATATCTTACTCAGCATTTTAACGAGAAACAAATAGTTGATTGTAAATGAAGTGTTTAAGGTTAATTTCTAATCAATTATGTGTTTGCATAATTTTTATCGTATATATAATGAATTAATAACAATAAAATGAAAATTCACAAAACGTGGAAAAACGGCAAAATATTGCCTAATTCGATGATATATTTTGTTTAAGTCACATAAAGGAAAAGGGGATGATAAAGGTCAAAATATTGCTAAATTCGATGATTTTTAGTACAAAACAAAATGGAAGAAAACTTGCTTAAAAATGCAAAATTTGCGAAATTCTAAGATTTGAAGGCCAAATCACATATCGTGAGAAAACATGAAGTAGTATCGAAATATTGGTAAAAACGAATATATATACTTAAATCACACTACATAAATAACGTGAAAAAAATCACTATATTACCATATTGGAGGATTTTAACTTCAAATCATAGAGCGAGGTTTCGTATTATTTAGACCCTAGAAAAGATATATGACAATGTTGTTTCAAATACAAATGATAAAAATCCAGTGTTTCATTAGAATTAACTGAAATGTTCCTGATTTTCTGGTTATATTACCGATGGAAGATGTACACGTAAAACCGCTCTAATCCGGCTGAAACGTCGATATATGCAATAAAAACAGAACTTCTCCCCTTTTCAATATCTTACTCAGTATTTTAACGAGAAACAAATAGACGATTGAAAATAAAGTATTTAAGGTTATTTTCTGATCAATTATGTGTTTGCATAATTTTTATCGTATATATAATGAATTAATTACAATAAACAGAAAATTCACAAAACGTGGAAAAACTGCAAAATATTGCCGAATTTTTTGATATTTTGTTAAGTCACTTAAAGGAAAAGGGATGATAAAGGTCAAAATATTGCTAAATTCGATGATTTTTAGTACAAAACAAAATGGAAGAAAACTTGCTTAAAAATGCAAAATTTGCGAAATCTGAGATTTGAAGGCCAAATCACATATCGTGAGAAAACATGAAGTAGTATCGAAATATTGGTTAAACGAATATATATACGTAAAATCACACTACATGAATAACGTGAAAAAGTCACTATATTACCATATTTGAGGATTTTAACTTCAAATCATAGAGCGAAGTTTCGTATTATTTAGACCCTAGAAAAGACATATGACAATGTTGATTCAAATACAAATGATAAAAATCAAAGAGTTTTTATTAGAATTAACTGAAATGTTCCTGATTTTCTGGTTATATTACCGATGGAAGATGTACACGTAAAACCGCTCAAATCCGGCTGAAACGTCGATATATGCAATAAAAACAGAACTTCTCCCCTTTCCAATATCTTACTCAGTATTTTAATGAGAAACAAATAGTTGATTGAAAATGAAGTGTTTAAGGTTAATTTCTAATCAATTATGTGTTTGCATCATTTTTATCGTATATTTAATGAATTAATAGCAATAAACTGAAAATTCACAAAAACGTGGAAAAACAGCAGAATATTGCCTAATTCGATGATATTTTGTTTATATCACATAAAGGAAAAGGGGATGATAAACGTCAAAATATTGCTGAATTCGATGATTTTTAGTACGAAACAAAATGCAAGAAAACTTGCTTAAAATGCAATATTATGCGAAAATCAGATATATGAAGCCAAATCACATATCGTGATACTACATGAAATAGTATCGAAATATTGGTAAAAATGAATATATTTACGTAATATCAAACTACATGAAAAACGTGAAAAAAGTCATTATTATACCAAATTTGAGGATTGTAACTTTAAATCATACAGCGACCTTTCGTATTTTTTAGACCCTAGAAAGGACGTATAAAGATGTTGCTTCCAATACAAATGATAAAAATCAATGTGTTTTCATTAAAATTAACTAAAATGTTCCTGGTTTCGGTTTATATTACCGATGGAAGATGTACACGTAAAAAACCGTTCTAATCCGGCTGAAACGTCGATATATGCAATAAAAACAGAACTTCTCCCCATTCCAATATCTTACTCAGTATTTTAACGAGAAACAAAATAGTTGATTGAAAATGAAGTGTTTAAGGTTAATTTCTAATCAATTATGTGTTTGCATAATTTTTATCGTATATATAATGAATTAATAACAATAAAATGAAAATTCACAAAACGTGGAAAAACGGCAAAATATTGCCTAATTCGATGATATATTTTGTTTAAGTCACATAAGGAAAAGGGGATGATAAAGGTCAAAATATTGCTAAATTCGATGATTTTTTAGTACAAAACAAAATGGAAGAAAACTTGCTTAAAAATGCAAAAATTTGCGAAATTCTAAGATTTGAAGGCCAAATCACATATCGTGAGAAAACATGAAGTAGTATCGAAATATTGGTAAAAACGAATATATATACTTAAAATCACACTACATAAATAACGTGAAAAAAATCACTATATTACCATATTGGAGGATTTTAACTTCAAATCATAGAGCGAGGTTTCGTATTATTTAGACCCTAGAAAAGATATATGACAATGTTGTTTCAAATACAAATGATAAAAATCAGTGTTTTCATTAGAATTAACTGAAATGTTCCTGATTTTCTGGTTATATTACCGATGGAAGATGTACACGTAAAACCGCTCTAATCCGGCTGAAACGTCGATATATGCAATAAAAACAGAACTTCTCCCCTTTTCAATATCTTACTCAGTATTTTAACGAGAAACAAATAGACGATTGAAAATAAAGTATTTAAGGTTATTTTCTGATCAATTATGTGTTTGCATAATTTTTATCGTATATATAATGAATTAATTACAATAAACAGAAAATTCACAAAACGTGGAAAAACTGCAAAATATTGCCGAATTTTTTGATATTTTGTTTAAGTCACTTAAAGGAAAAGGGATGATAAAGGTCAAAATATTGCTAAATTCGATGATTTTTAGTACAAAACAAAATGGAAGAAAACTTGCTTAAAAATGCAAAATTTGCGAAATTCTGAGATTTGAAGGCCAAATCACATATCGTGAGAAAACATGAAGTAGTATCGAAATATTGGTTAAAACGAATATATATACGTAAAATCACACTACATGAATAACGTGAAAAAAGTCACTATATTACCATATTTGAGGATTTTAACTTCAAATCATAGAGCGAAGTTTCGTATTATTTAGACCCTAGAAAAGACATATGACAATGTTGATTCAAATACAAATGATAAAAATCAAAGAGTTTTTATTAGAATTAACTGAAATGTTCCTGATTTTCTGGTTATATTACCGATGGAAGATGTACACGTAAAACCGCTCAAATCCGGCTGAAACGTCGATATATGCAATAAAAACAGAACTTCTCCCCTTTCCAATATCTTACTCAGTATTTTAATGAGAAACAAATAGTTGATTGAAAATGAAGTGTTTAAGGTTAATTTCTAATCAATTATGTGTTTGCATCATTTTTATCGTATATTTAATGAATTAATAGCAATAAACTGAAAATTCACAAAAACGTGGAAAAACAGCAGAATATTGCCTAATTCGATGATATTTTGTTTATATCACATAAAGGAAAAGGGGATGATAAACGTCAAAATATTGCTGAATTCGATGATTTTTAGTACGAAACAAAATGCAAGAAAACTTGCTTAAAATGCAATATTATGCGAAAATCAGATATATGAAGCCCAAATCACATATCGTGATACTACATGAAATAGTATCGAAATATTGGTAAAAATGAATATATTTACGTAATATCAAACTACATGAAAAACGTGAAAAAAGTCATTATTATACCAAATTTGAGGATTGTAACTTTAAATCATACAGCGACCTTTCGTATTTTTTAGACCCTAGAAAGGACGTATAAAGATGTTGCTTCCAATACAAATGATAAAAATCAATGTGTTTTCATTAAAATTAACTAAAATGTTCCTGGTTTTCGGTTTATATTACCGATGGAAGATGTACACGTAAAACCGTTCTAATCCGGCTGAAACGTCGATATATGCAATAAAAACAGAACTTCTCCCCATTCCAATATCTTACTCAGTATTTTAACGAGAAACAAATAGTTGATTGAAAATGAAGTGTTTAAGGTTAATTTCTAATCAATTATGTGTTTGCATAATTTTTATCGTATAATAATGAATTAATAGCAATAAACTGAAATTTCACAAAAACGTGGATAAACAGCAAAATATTGCCTAATTCGATGATATTTTTTAATATCACATAAAGTAAAGGGAGATGATAAAGGTCAAAATATTGCTAAATTCGATGACTTTTAGTACAAAACAAAATGCAAGAAAACTTGCTTAAAAATGCAATATTATGCGAAATTCTGAGATTTGAAGTCCAAATCACATATCGTGATACTACATGAAACAGTATCGAAATATTGGTAAAAATGAATATTTATACGTAAAATCACACTACATGAATAACGTGAAAAAAGTCACTATATTTGAGGATTTTAACTTCAAATCATAGAGCGAGGTTTCGTATTAATTAGACCCTAGAAAAGACATATGACAATATTTTTTCAAATACAAATGATAAAAATCAAAGTATTTTCATTAGAATTAACTGAAATGTTCCTGATTTTCTGGTTATATTACGATGGAAGATGTACACGTAAAACCGCTCTAATCCGGCTGAAACGTCGATATATGCAATAAAAACAGAACTTCTCCCCTTTCCAATATCTTACTCAGCATTTTAACGAGAAACAAATAGTTGATTGAAAATGGAGTGTTTAAGGTTAATTTCTATCCAATTATGTGTTTGCATCATTTTTATCGTATATTTAATGAATTAATAGCAATAAACTGAAAATTCACAAAAACGTGGAAAAACAGCAAAATATTGCCTAATTCGATGATATTTTGTTTATATCACATAAAGGAAAAGGGGATGATAAACGTCAAAATATTGCTGAATTCGATGATTTTTAGTACGAAACAAAATGCAAGAATACTTGCTTAAAATGCAATATTATGCGAAAATCTGAGATATGAAGGCCAAATCACATATCGTGATACTACATGAAATAGTATCGAAATATGGTAAAAATCAATATATATAGATATATGTATATCAAACTACATGAAAAACGTGAAAAAAGTCATTATTATACCAAATTTGAGGATTGTAACTTTAAATCATACAGCGACCTTTCGTATTTTTTAGACCCAAGAAAGGACGCATAAAGATGTTGCTTCCAATACAAATGATAAAAATCAATGTGTTTTCATTAAAATTAACTAAAATGTTTCTGGTTTTCGGTTTATATTACCGATGGAAGATGTACACGTAAAACCGTTCTAATCCGGCTGAAACGTCGATATCTGCAATAAAAACAGAACTTCTCCCCTTTTCAATATCTTACTCAGTATTTTAACGAGAAACAAATAGATGATTGAAAATGAAGTATTTAAGGTTATTTTCTGATCAATTATGTGTTTGCATAATTTTTATCGTATATATAATGAATTAATAATAATAAAATGAAAATTCACAAAAACGTGGAAAAACGGCAAAATATTGCCTATTTCTATGATATTTTGTTTATATCACATAAAGGAAAAGAGATGATAAAGGTCAAAATATTGCTAAATTCGATGATTTTTAGTACAAAACAAAATGCAACAAAACTTGCTTAAAAATGCAAAATTTTCGAAATTCTGAGATATGAAGGCCAAATCACATATCGTGAGAAAACATGAAGCAGTATCGAAATATTGGTAAAAACGAATATATATATGTAAAATCACACTACATGAATAACGTGAAAAAGTCACTATATTGCCATATTTGAATATTTTAACTTAAAATCATAGAGCGATGTATCGTATTATTTAGATCCAAGAAAAGACATATGATAATGTTGTTTCAAATACAAATGATAAAAATCCATGTGTTTTCATTTGAATTAACTTAAATGTTCCTGATTTTCTGTTTATATTACCGATGGAAGATGTACACGTAAAACCACTCTAATCCGGCTGAAACGTCGATATATGCAATAAAAACAGAACTTCTCCCCATTCCAATATCTTACTCAGTATTTTAACGAGAAACAAATAGTTGTTTGAAAATGAAGTGTTTAAGGTTAATTTCTAATCAATTATGTGTTTACATAATTTTTATCGTATATTTAATGAATTAATAGCAACAAACTGAAAATTCACAAAAACGTGGAAAAATAGCAAAATATTGCCTAATTCGAAGATATTTTGTTTATATCACATAAAGGAAAAGGGGATGATAAACGTCAAAATATTGCTGAATTCGATGATTTTTAGTACGAAACAAAATGCAAGAAAACTTGCTTAAAATGCAATATTATGCGAAAATCTGAGATATGAAGGCCAAATCATATATCGTGAGAAAACATGAAGTAGTATCGAAATATTGGTAAAAACGAATATATATACGAAAAATCACACTATATGAATAACGTGAAAAAAGTCACTATATTACCATATTTGAGGATTTTAACTTCAAATCATAGAGCGAGGTTTCGTATTATTTAGATCCAAGAAAAGACATATGACAATGTTTTTTCAAATACAAATGATAAAAATCAAAGTGTTTTCATTAGAATTAACTGAAATGTTCCTGATTTTCCGGTTATATTACCGATGGAAGATGTACACGTAAAACCGCTCTAATCCGGCTGAAACGTCGATATATGCAATAAAAACAGAACTTCTCCCCTTTCCAATATCTTACTCAGTATTTTAACGAGAGACAAATAGTTGATTGAAAATGAAGTATTTAAGGTTATTTTCTGATCAATTATGTGTTTGCATAATTTTAATCGTATATTTATTGAATTAATAACAATAAACTGAAAATTCACAAAAACGTGGAAAAACGGCAAAATATTGCCTAATTCGATGATATTTTGTTTATATCACATAAAGGAAAAGATGATGATAAAGGTCAAAATATTGCTAAATTCGATGATTTTTAGTACAAAACAAAATGCAACAAAACTTGCTTAAAAATGCAAAATTTTCGAAATTCTGAGATATGAAGGCCAAATCACATATCGTGAGAAAACATGAAGCAGTCTCGAAATATTGGTAAAAACGAATATATATACGTAAAAGCACACTGCATGAATAACGTGAAAAAGTCATTATTATAACAAATTTGAGGATTTTAACTTCAAATCATAGAGCGACGTTTCGTATTTTTTAGACCCTAGAAAAGACGTATAAAGATGTTGTTTCCAATACAAATAATAAAAATCAATGTGTTTTCATTAAAATTACCTAAAATGTTCCTGATTTTCGGTTTATATTACCGATAGAAGATGTACACGTAAAACCACTCTAATCCGGCTGAAACGTCGATATATGCAATAAAAACAGAACTTCTCCCCATTCCAATATCTTACTCAGTATTTTAACGAGAAACAAATAGTTGATTGAAAATGAAGTGTTTAAGGTTAATTTCTAATCAATTATGTGTTTGCATAATTTTTATCGTTTATTTAATGAATTAATAGCAATAAACTGAAAATTCACAAAAACGTGGAAAAACAGCAAAATATTACCTAATTCGATGATATTTTGTTTATATCACATAAAGGAAAAGGGGATGATAAACGTCAAAATATTGCCGAATTCGATGATTTTTAGTACGAAACAAAATGCAAGAAAACTTGCTTAAAATTCAATATTATGCGAAAATTTGAGATATGAAGGCCAAATCACATATCGTGATACTACATGAAATAGTATCGAAATATTGGTAAAAATGAATATATTTACGTAATATCAAACTACATGAAAAACGGGAAAAAGTCATTATTATACCAAATTTGAGGATTTTAACTTCGAATCATAGAGCAACCTTTCGTATTTTTTAGACCCTAGAAAGGACGTATAAAGAGGGTGCTTCCAATACAAATGATAAAAATCAGTGTGTTTTCATTAAAATTAACTAAAATGTTCCTGGTTTTCGGTTTATATTACCGATGGAAGATGTACACGTAAAACCACTTTAATCCGGCTGAAACGTCGATATATGCAATAAAAACAGAACTTCTCCCCATTCCAATATCTTACTCAGTATTTTAACGAGGAACAAATAGTTGATTGAAAATGAAGTGTTTAAGGTTATTTTCTAATCAATTATGTGTTTGCATCATTTTTATCGTATATTTAATGAATTAATAGCAATAAACTGAAAATTCACAAAAACGTGGAAAAACAGCAAAATATTGCCTAATTCGATGATATTTAGTTTATATCACATAAAGGAAAAGGGGATGATAAACGTCAAAATATTGCTGAATTCGATGATTTTTAGTACGAAACAAAATGCAAGAAAACTTGCTTAAAATGCAATATTATGCGAAAATCTGAGATATGAAGGCCAAATCACATATCGTGATACTACATGAAATAGTATCGAAATATTGGTAAAAATGAATATATTTACGTAATATCAAACTATATGAAAA